>NC_053156.1:86661820-86961820 GCF_016835505.1 Polypterus senegalus | reverse complement strand
AGCGCCGCAAACTCAGTGCGCAATAACTCTAGTAAGCGGTAAGTGTTCGCAAGGCAGCTGAAGCGCTGCATTATGGGATCTGTAGTTTATTGTGTTACCAGGCTTCATATACCCGGCTTTAATAACAATAATACAGTATATAAAATGATCTCGGGCGGATATAATTACACGCCGGGCGGATGTGGCCCGCCCCTTGAGTTTGACACATATGGACTAAATAGAACTTGAAAAGATATATTTTTTCAAATGTGATCGCAATTCAGATAGAGTTGACGCTACAGCCTGCATGCCTCAATAAGTCATCCTCCCTCGCTCTTACTTTTTACCGCTCATCTAATGAATACACTGAGTATGGCTTTACCAAAACAATCATTGATGGCTAATAAAGTATCCATTATTCGAGTATGTAGAGCGGTATATATATATATATATACATATATATATACCCGCGATCGCAGCGAGAAGTAGTGTGTTAAAAAGGTAGAAAAGAAAAGGGAACATTTTAAAAATAACGTAACATGACTGTCAATATACAGTATTTGTTTTGTGAGTGTTACTGAGTGTTGCTGTCATCAAGGATTTGATTATCATTATTTCTTTCAATCAGGTTCGTATTTGTAGGATGTGTTGTGTTCAAGTTACATTCCGTGTTTGTCAATCGCTGTAAAGATGACAGGTTTCATTCATCGATTCGCTTCTTACTGCATCAATAAACAGCTCGCCTTCTTCTTTATCTGAGACCTGACACACTGCATGCACGGGTCTTCCTTTAGCGGGACATTGACTTTTTCCACCGTGTGCTTTGTTTCCACAGTAGCTGCATTTATGAATATGCTTATCAGACGCTTCATATTTTTGCTGCCTTTTCAATTGTGTAATTCGGTTTTGTTCAGCCTTTTGGAACTGTTGCTTTTATCTGTGCACTGCGCCAGTTCACGTGAGCCACTCGGTGTACATGCATCGAAGGTTCCCAGCTGTGCTGGTGCCATCTCGCTATGTCCATGGCTGTATTTAATGTTACCTTAGTCCTGGCACTTAAAACTTTCTCTCGCAGTTTCGCTGAGTTTGTGTCAAACACCACCCTGACCATCTCATCTTCCTCTCCATAAGCACAGTCCTTCACCCGTGAATATTTACCCGTAGCAGTTTGCTATTGGATTGCCGCTGACGGACGGCCTTATATGGGCAGGCACTAAATTACAAACGCCAGCGCAGCCTGTCTATGAACTTAATTTAAAGTGTAGGTTTACATCGTGCTTTGTTTCAAGTAGCAGAACTCATGAATATGGTTGTATATGTCACTCGCCGCTTCTTATTGTTTCGCTGCCTTCTCAATTATATAATGCATGTTTTCTTGAGCGCTTTTTGAGGTCTTCCTGGTTTTCTATGTACTGCGTGATTACGTGGGAGGCGTGATGATGTCACACTAAACTCCGCCCCACGGCGTTGAAGCTCATCTCCATTACAGTAAATGGAGAAAACTGCTTCCAGTTATGACCATTACGCGTAGAATTTCGATATAAACCTGCCCAACTTTTGTAAGGAAGCTGTAAGGAATGAACCTGCCAAATTTCAGCCTTCCACCCACACGGGAAGTTGGAGAATTAGTGATGAGTGAGTCAGTGAGTGAGTGAGTGAGGGCTTTGCCTTTTATTAGTATAGATAATTATATATATATATATATATATATAATTATATATAATGTGATGCAGTGTCTGCCAAATAATACAAAGAGTACACAACACGTGATTCCCCGTCTTTGGGGCTCGTCAAGTGTCTACACTTTTGCATCTCCTTACGAGGATCGGACCTCGGATGTCAGCACCTGAGGCAAAGCCTCTGATGTTGTGCCACGGCTGCTGATTCACTCATTTGACAGGATGAAGATCGAGTACAGCATTACGTTCTTAGTTCTGATTCACATTCTGATTATTTAGGTGGTTACCTACCAGGTAATGCTTGTGGTTGGTCAGCCAGTCGGCAAACATCCGCCATGTCCTCTCAGTAGTGAGAAGCAGCTCATAGATATGTGATAGAGTATCTGCCAGATAAGTACACAACACGTGTTTCGCCCTAATTGGGTCTCATCAAGTGTACATACTTTTCACAACCGACAAATTTCAAACTTAAGCATATGTGGTATCATTTTTCAAGGTCAGTGATTACCAATAAGATGTTTTTTCTGATTTTTGATCTTTTACTAGAGATCTAGCCATCTATGACCCTATATTAGAGGGTGAAAAACGACAAATGTCTGTTACAATCAAGAATATTTAGACTTTAAAGTAAGGATGCTCTGAGCAGGTTTTTAAAGGATAATACCGATCACCCATTTTCATGTTATTTGATCGGCTAATACAATTTTTTTTTTCTTTATTCTTTTAAAAACATTTTACACTAATCTTCTGCATAGCCAGACAAATAGAACTTTTACGTCTTACGTCTTGTTCAGTGACCATAAAATACTAAAATAAATAAAATTTCCTTACAATACTAATAAAATATGTACACAAATAATACATATGGCATAAAAGAAAATAAAATGCTTCTCATAATTACAAACTGTCATACTGTTTTATTTTTTTTGGAATGTACCTATTCAGAACAAGGCTTAATTAAAAAAGGGATTTTTCATTGTTTCTCTAACAACAAAAATATATATTTATATATTTTCTCACACAGTCAATTAATTGATATTGGCAATGAAACACTGGTCAAATGTAAATATACATGCACATACATGTTTTGACGTCAAAAAAGCAGTTTTTATGTGGTTCAGTGATGCAGGCTGAGGCTGAGTCTCAGTACTTTAGTAAAACCAGCTTTATTCCGCTTAAACAGGAACAGCATGGTTATTTATTGTAGCGGGATCTGCCACTCTCCTATACACAGACACAGCAGTCAGGCAGGGTCGTGGCAGGTTAGTGGCCAAATAATACTGTTCCCTGCATTTACAATGTTCCTTGCATCACCCATCGACAACAGGTGCTTAAAGTGGTACCGCGATCGACTTAAATTTGCTTCCGTGGCACTCCGCTGAATTGCTGAGAGCCTTAGGCACCCAAACCCCAGTTGCGGCTAGTCTGCCACTTGCGTTGTGAAGAGGGGGGCTGAGTGCACCCCAAGGAGACATGGTCGCTCCTCCGAAACCGCAGTGATACAATGGGAAACAAATAGTTTTTTTAAAACTTCCTCTTTGTTTGATTAGCTGCTGCTGCCGTGCTGCGTGATCTGCATCTTCAAACATTTAAAAGCCTGTACAGCAGCTGTCCTACTCTTTGTCTTTTACTTCCAGACCCCCAATCTCTTGGCACTCTTGGTTATGTCTCGTCTTGCGGTACATGAGTTCTTGATATTTTTTAGTTTATAATTTAAAAAACAGAATATGAATCTGCAAATCTAACAACATCACATGAAAGTTCGATAAATTCTGAACAGAATGATACCAAACATATACTGTATATGTAGGTTTTACAATAAGGCCAATTTAAAGCAAAACAAAAAAGTCACATAAAATTGTTGCACAAAGTCGTTGCACTTTTAGGTTTAGGATTTTATACAGTATTTATATTTATACTGCGGTGGGTTGGCACCCTGCCCAGGATTGGTTCCTGCCTTGTGCCCTGTGTTGGCTGGGATTGGCTCCGGCAGACCCCCGTGACCCTGTATTTGGATTCAGCGGGTTAGAAAATGGATGGATGGATTTATATTTTTATATATATATATATATATATATATATATATATATATATATATATATATATATATATATACTGATAGATAGAGATAGATAGACCCTGTAGTTGGAATATAGCAGGTTGGATAATGGATGGATGGATAGATAGATATATATAGCTGTAGAAAGACAACCTCCTCCAGAATTTTAGAAAGAAAGGGTAACTTGGAGATGGGTCTGAATTTCAAAAACTCTGTAAAATCCATATTTGTCTATTTACAATGTACAAGATGCTAGGCCCAACCAATTCAAAAGTATCTTGAAGACGATGAGCATGAATATCTAACGGACAATTTGTGGTTTTAAGGTGACTAATTATTTTTGCCAAAAAAGCAGAGACTCGGGCTCCAATGGCTTTACTTACATGAAGGACTGCACAGGTACAGTAGGTCCTGTTCAAAGACCTTTACATTTGGTAATGACTTTGTTATTAGCTGGGTAAAAACAGATTTTTACTTGAAAATCATATGGCTATTTTAATTGTATACCATTTCATTGGGACTTAATTAAAAATTAGAAAGTGAAATCATCAATCCTGTTGGTCAGTGACTGCAGACAAAGCTTTATAATGTGAAAGTGAAACAGAATTCTATGGATTCTTTAAAATTAATAAAAGAGACCCGATTCCATATTTGGCAGTGACATACTAGCTTGTAATGTTTGATACTGGAGCTCAATAAGGGCAAACTGTGGTCAGATGATTCTGAAATAAACAGGAAATCCATGTAATCAGACATGAGGAGAAGTCATGTGATAATGGGGTTTCTGGTGTGTCAGTAATCTTTAGAAAGCCCTCGAGCTTTTTCACTCCTTTTAAAAGGTGTTAGTCATTGAAACCCAATGCCTTAGGAAGATAAACCACCACGAACATGCACATCTGTCAACATGGCTGAGTCCGCTGTTATGTTCATGTGGAACTGACTCCTGAAAAAAAAGAAGAGGAGGTTAAAATCTAATGTTTAATTTAAAAAACAATAAAAATAAAATAACAGGTCACGCAAAATAGCATTACTCTCAGGTTTGGTATTTGACAGTCAGTCTGCCTCAAGAGGGGCTATGCAGGGACAGCCACAGGGAGAAGAGCAGTTTTGCACCTGAAGTTTAACTTGCATATTTTCCTAGGCTTCCAATTTATACCACTTGTGGACATTCACTGATGACTCTTCCTTCAATGGGTGCGTAAGTGGGAGAACAGAGGAGAAATACAGAAACTTAGTCGATGCCTTCACTGGGGAGTACAGTCTGGGGTATCTGCAATTCATCCATTCATCCATCCATCCACATTCTAAACCTGTGTTTCCAGGCCAGGGTTGTGAGGTAACTGTAGCCTGTCCCAGAAATCATTAGGCACAAGGCAGGAACACCACCTGGACATAACCGGGGCCATTGAAACCAAGGGGTATGGTGGTGCAAGTGTGCTCTTGTAAGCAGTGGTATGTTGGGGCCATTTCATGACATCAAGGAATGTTGGTAAACTTAAGAGGTTAATCAGGACGATTGCATCAGGTTTGGGATCTAACCTAGACACCCCGAAGGCAGTAACAAAGTGAAGGATGCCATGAACAAAGTCTCACACCCTCTGTATGGTACCTTGCTCATCCTGCAGAGCACCTTCAGCACAAAGCTGAGTCTACCATGGTGGTCCAGAAAGTTTTTAAACCAGCAGTCATAAGGCTTTCTAAAATATCCTCTGGCAAGACTATATTTCTTGCTGTATGAATATTGTATATAAATTGTTAAAGTTTTAATGACATTTATTCTACTGTTTAGACTGTGAGTATGTTCTGTATGAACTGAGGTACTGTATTTCTAACCACTGTTAATATGTGTAAGCTGCTGGAAAACTACTCTTATATAATCATTGGACACCCACTATCTATAGCAGTGTTTCCCAAACTCGGTCCTGGGGACCCCCTGTGGCTGCAGGTTTTTGTTCCAACCAGATTCCTAATCAGTGACAACACCTGATAACGCTGAGCTCATTTAATTAGCTGGGATTATTTTTCTTTTATTCTACTTTCAGAAAAGCACAGCAGCATGATTTATACATTTATGACATTTAGAAATATTTTTGTTTTTGCTATAGATTTAAATGCTTAACTCTCTTTTGTTGCTTTCATTATATTTTGTCCATTCTCTGTGCAGTTTTTCCCCCTTCGTTGTGTCTTAATAATGACAACTTAAAACAAGCAGATCAGACAGGCTGGCAAACAACACTGAATAATCAAAGGCTACTTTAGCATCAGACCCAGTAATTAGTAAATAATGGATTAATAAACAATTATAACACCTAGAAAAGTAGAATGAAAATCAAGATGAAAATGTTGCTAAAAAGAAAAAAAAAAAATACATTATTCTCATATAACTGCTTGGTACATTTTAATATATATATATATATATATATATATATATATATATATAGTGGTGTGAAAAACTATTTGCCCCTTCCTGATTTCTTATTCTTTTGCATGTTTGTCACACAAAATGTTTCTGATCATCAAACACATTTAACCATTAGTCAAATATAACACAAGTAAACACAAAATGCAGTTTTTAAATGATGGCTTTTATTATTTAGGGAGAAAAAAAAATCCAAACCTACATGGCCCTGTGTGAAAAGTAAGTGCCCCCTGAACCTAATAACTGGTTGGGCCACCCTTAGCAGCAATAACTGCAATCAAGCATTTGCGATAACTTGCAATGAGTCTTTTACAGCCTGGAGGAATTTTGGCCCACTCATCTTTGCAGAATTGTTGTAAATCAGCTTTATTTGAGAGTTTTCTAGCATGAACCGCCTTTTTAAGGTCATGCCATAGCATCTCAATAGGATTCAGGTCAGGACTTTGACTAGGCCACTCCAAAGTCTTCATTTTGTTTTTCTTCAGCCATTCAGAGGTGGATTTGCTGGTGTGTTTTGGGTCATTGTCCTGTTGCAGCACCCAAGATCGCTTCAGCTTGAGTTGACGAACAGATGGCGGACATTCTCCGTCAGGATTTTTGGTAGACAGTAGAATTCATGGTTCCATCTATCACAGCAAGCCTTCCAGGTCCTGAAGCAGCAAAACAACCCCACACCATCACACTACCACCACCATATTTTACTGTTGGTATGATGTTCTTTTTCTGAAATGCTGTGTTCCTTTTACGCTATATGTAACAGGACATTTGCCTTCCAAAAAGTTCAACTTTTGTCTCATCAGTCCACAAGGTATTTTCAAAAAAAACTTGGCAATCATTGAGATGTTTCTTAGCTAAATTGAGACGAGCCCTAATGTTCTTTTTGCTTAACAGTGGTTTGCGCCTTGGAAATCTGCCATGCAGGCCGTTTTGCCCAGTCTCTTTCTTAGGGTGGAGTCGTTTACATTGATCTTAATTGAGGCAAGTGAGGCCTGCAGTTCTTTAGACGTTGTCCTGGGGTCTTTGTGACCTCTCGGATGAGTCGCTCTCGCTCTTGGGGTAATTTTGGTCGGCCGGCCACTCCTGGGAAGGTTCATCACTGTTCCATGTTTTTGCCATTTGTGGATAATGTCTCTCACTGTGGTTCGCTGGAGTCCCAAAGCTTTAGAAATGGCTTTATAACCTTTACCAGACTGATAGATCTCAATTACTTCTGTTCTCATTTGTTCCTGAATTTCTTTGGATCTTGGCATGATGTCTAGCTTTTGAGGTGCTTTTGGTCTACTTCTCTGTGTCAGGCAGCTCCTATTTAAGTGATTTCTTGATTGAAACAGGTGTGGCAGTAATCAGGCCTGGGGTGGCTACGGAAATTGAACTCAGGTGTGATACACCACAATTAGGTTATTTTTTAACAAGGGGCAATTACTTTTTCACACAGGGCCATGTAGGTTTGGATTTTTTCTCCCTAAATAATAAAAACCATCATTTAAAAACTGCATTTTGTGTTTACTTGTGTTATATTTGACTAATGGTTAAATGTGTTTGATGATCAGAAACATTTTGTGTGACAAACATGCAAAAGAATAAGAAATCAGGAAGGGGGCAAATAGTTTTTCACACCACTGTATAGCAAACAGTTTTCTAATGTCTATATTGTTCACAAAGCACAGAACTTGGGAAATAACACATCACTTAATTAGTCCAGGAGTCCAATTAAAAAGAGAAGCTGGTTGGAACAAAACCTTGCAGCCACAGGGGCGCCACAGGACCGAGGTTGGGAAACGCTGGTTTAAATGCACAAAACTCTTAAGCACTGCCCAGCTCGTTTTATTTACAGAAGGTGTCTTTCCTGTCCTGCCAGCTGACTATCCGCCGACCTTAGAGGTAAACGGGCACGAGAGAGAGAGAGAGAGAGTTGGACAATGGAGACAAGCAGCCAGTTCTCCTCCAGACCCCAACACCTACCCCAGCTTTACACTCCCCAAATGGGCAGCTGGCCGGCCCTCCAATCGTTCTTATTATGTACCCCCTGATTTGTTTCCATTTGGTATATTCTATCTCAAATTCAATGAAAGAACGTTAATTTTAAAAATGCCGAGCACGGCTAACCTTGGTCTGTTTGCTGGCCGGTCCATTGTCTGCACTGTTCTGCCCCACTGCTCTGGTTCTTTTCCACATGCCACACTTATATGGTGGGGTTATATGGGGTTTTCCTTAACAAACTGCTAGCCCTTATCGGCCTTGATCCCAGTTCCACAGGAAACGTTCTAGGCCACCACTATCATCTACTGCGACAAGTAGGTTAAAGAAATGCTTTTGTTTTTATGTTATCCATTATATTGGATTGGATTATACTTTATTTGCCCCCAGGAGGAAATTACATTTTTAATTTTATAGAAAAAAATGTGGATATTCATGTAATTTTTTTATTGAAAAAGTAAAAGAGCACACTGAAAAAAAATATATCTGCTTATCAGATGTGAATGAAATACATGGGAAAGAGTGAACAGTGTGATATTTACAGATTAGGTCAACTGTTATGAACCTTCGAGCGTAATCAACACTGGGCCTTTTAGGATACTTACTAGAACCAAAGTAACTGCGGCTTCCACTGTCTGTTGAGCTCCGTAGTCTTGAAGTGTTTCCTTAACGTTGCTCCACACCCACAGAGATATGACACATAACAACTGGGAAAAGTTCAATAGCGGCATAATTATGTTTATTATTATTATTTTTATTTAATCACCAAACATACACATCATTTAATTGCCCTTGATTTAATATGATTTTTTCCTGCTTAACCTTCAACTCATTAAATATCTAAAATAAATAAGGCTTCCGTATTTGATAGTGCTATTGCTTTCAATAACAATGAATGCACATTATTAGTGACTTGTAACAGACTGCACTGCAACTGTTCTTATTTAACAAGCAAACCACTGAACACATCATTTTACACCTGACATTGGCGTCTCTTTGCTCAAAAGACACAGCTGCTCCATGTTCATGTATCCACTCGCACTCCATATTCACTTCATGTGCTCCACAGTATCAGCATGGTACCCCACTGGCACAGCCAGAAACGATAAGAAAGAAGGGTAAAGAGAGCAGAGAAGCACAACTTAATAAAAGGGACATTTAAAGGAACGACATTGATCTGCATTTGATCATTCATATTTACTTTCTTGTAAAACCCCAATCACGTGTGGCTGGAGTTGGCTGCGTTTTTGCCATGAGAGCCTTATAAACGACACATTTTGATCTTCACCAGAACTAGGGGCCATGCTCACTTTACTCAAGAAATATATGGAAATACTAGCTTCTTACCTTAGGATTCCTAAAAGATCTCACTGGGAAAATTAATAGTTTCATAATAAGTATTTTAATAAATATGTAAACTTAATTTGGTTGAAGATTTACCATCAGTCTAAGTTAATTTAATTATCTCACAATATTTTGCAGCCAAACTCATTAATGATGGCTGACTACAAGAATATTCAAGCTTTTACATACACCCACATATGGATGTCTTATTTTAATGCCACACATAACATTACAGGCTCAAGTGAGTTTGGCTTGACTGTTGAAGGACACACCAGTGTATTCCTCATTACCTTTGAGACTGAAAGTGAATACATTCTCTTTATCTTAACACTGACATGAAAGACTGCTGTTTTGTACTCGTTTCTGAGTTACAAGGGGCAGCATTCTACTGCTCACTGTGGGCCACAGCAGTATTCGCTGGACTTCCATCTTTTCAGACTACTCCGACACTTACAGATGAAAGCTATGTCAGAACAATGTAGTTAGGCAGTAAACGATATTGAGTCATTAAAAGAGATGTAAATGATACACAGAGGCCGAGAGAGGCAGGGTCTATGGATAAGGGAAGCATGGCGAGCGTGGAAAACGCAGGAGAATAAATAGGGTCAAATCTGGTCTGTGTTGAGTTTGCATGCTTTCTGTTTGTTTGTGTGGGTCTTCACCAGGATGTGGAGATTCTTAATGACGTCCTTTAGACTAACCCAGTGGTTTGCTATCCCATCCAGGACTTTCTCCGGCTTTGTATCTGACACTGCCAACATAAACTTCAGCAAGAAATGTGTGAAAAAATTATTATATCAACGTCAAGTTCTTCTCAGTTGCTGTAAAACTGCTTAAGACAAGAATCCTGTCTTTTATTTAGTAAGCCTCAAACAGAATAATGTGAACGTTTACTATTTCAAAATCTGTCTTTTTGTAAAGGGTGATTATTCAAACGGGAAGTAACAAGTTTAACCTTTTATGCTGCCACATCCTCAATACTAGGCACTGCAACGTCTTTAATGAAACTTTCTTTTGATTGGACTGCTTGCTATCTATCTTCATCAAATAATCCAGTTCCTTTCACACAGGTTTTTGCTTTTGATTTTGTGCTAAGAATTGCACATGAGCTTTTCAATTATTCTTCTCCACCTATTTAACAATGCCTAAACAACCAGAAAGTGCAATTTTAGTAAGAATTTGGACTAATGCTATAATTGAATCTTTGTTATCATTTGCACTTCAAATTAAATACATCACTTGTTTCCTTTAGTTTAAAATGTGACAAAGTCCCTTCATTTTGTCCCTATGCATTTCAATCATCAGTTAGTGTACCTTTAGTAGTAGTCACGAGTAGTTGACCAAAGCTATTTTTAACCTAACCCTGCAAATCAGAACTACAGTAAGCCTCACACTCCTCCAGCTCCTCTCTGCGATTCCCCATGAAAGCAATTTCAGGGTTGTTGACAGCTAGGATGTTTTTGTTTCAGAGGGCTTTGAATGATCAGACTGTAGCAGCAGGGTAATGCATATGGCGGAGAAGTTCATTTTTGTTGTAAAAAAGCTCTTCTCGTGTCCCTCCTACCATAGCAGTAATGCAAGGATAGAAGTGTCCCTGGTATACTGGGAGAATGGACAGTCTGAGCTGCTACCCAGACCATGAGTACCTGGCAATCGGCACAAGTCAAGAGCTTAACCAGGCAAGGGGCATCTGTAAGTAGTCTTGGCAGATTTGGGTTCAAAAAAGTAACAGTGCTTATTTATCACCAAGTCAAACAAACACATTTCACCAGAACTCAGAATATGTTGAAGACGCACTCAAAACATGGGAGTTTTCACAGAAGTTATTTTTAGATATCTTGAAATAGTCATATTTTATATATCTTCGATTAGGTTTAGGGTATCTATAAATGTTCATGTGATTTGCACATTAACAAGCTCAGGTGACTGGGTAATGGGAGTGAGCTGTTCACCTTTGACCTTAGCAGGTTGTCTCTGTTTTTCACTATCTAGTACATGTGTTAGCACCTGTGTTCATGATGTGGACTCCACTCTGACTGTGCATTAAAGCAAGCAATGCAAATGTGGCTTTGAAAGTGGCCTGCAGCCATTTCAGAGCTTATGTTTTGATAATTGTGACTGTAACTGTGCATTTAGTATTCCTTATTGCTCTACTTAGTGTGAGGGCTTAGCATGTCAGTTGTTCTGTTCACCCATCTTGTATCCATTTTGTGAACCCACAGCAACTGTACAGTATTGCTGCCAGCACTGAAGTCCATGCAGGAACCAAAATGTGAGGGGATGCAATTCCTAGAAGCACAACAATAGCTCATGCATACGGTTCTTTTCAGAGTCAGTAATTACACTAACACTCAGATCTTTTAAATGCAGAATGAAACCCAAAAGAGAAAGGGAGAACAGAAAGAGACAGGCACAGCTGGTGTAAATTATGATACTTGTAAAGGTTAGCTTTATATAACCTCATTCTTGAATATATAAATTTAAAGTTAGATTATATTGATATTGATTGAAATGACTTAGGCACATTTTTAGTAAACTCAATGAGTAATACAACGTATTGAACTAAGTTACCAAAAACATCTTCAGAAAAAATATTTTTAAAAACCCACTGTTCAGTTAATTCATTCAAAATGATGTATGTGCCTGGCATTTTGAACACTATATTTATTTATTCTTTTTGTATGGGCGCATTTTTGGACAAACCTCACAAGCCTGATCGACTCTGAGTGGCTTCTGTCGAAGTTTACCTGTCACTAGTACGAAAAGTACGAAATGACAAGCACGGAAACTTTATATATTCGGGAATGATTTAATATATTCCAATGCTGACTTTATATATTCAAAAATGAGTTTATATATTCTGACGCTGACTTTATATAATCAGGCTTTGACTTTATATATTCGGGAATGATTTTATATATTCTGAAAATCATTGTAATTGCCTGTTTGGCACATAGATAGACAGGGAGTTCAGGCAGGCAGAACGGCAAAAGATAAATAAAAAAAAAAAAACATTTCTCCCCAGCAGGGAATCGAACTTTCCGAGGTACGCCAAGTCTGCTGCACTCTGAGCGATGAAATCTTACCGGTACGCCATGGAAGCTGTTGTGACATTCTTGAACCTTTTGTGAAAGTGTTTATTTCATCTTTGGCCTTCAGGCTTCATACATTGTATAGTTTATGCCTACATTTTGTTAACATTTATTACTAAAATATGAAAAAGTTTCTGTTTTAACAATGTGTTTACACAGATTACTGTAGAAACGGAATACACATGAAATGAGTGTGCTCCAAATAACGATCTATTATTTCCACTCTAAAACTCCACTTCACTCTCAGATAATCAATCAAGGCATGAGCTGGGAGAAGTTTGTGCACGTTCTAAGTCGGTGAGTAGCCGGCTGCTTGCAGCTTGTGTTTATCAGCACATTTAGATGAAAAAAGATGCTGGCGGAAGGGTGAGAATGGTTTTAAGAAGCGATTTAAGGTGGGACGGATCTATGAGTTTTTTGTAGGCTCTGGTAATTCTAGTATTAGTATTTAGTGATTTCTTAGTACATTTTTAGCAGTTTGCTAGTTGTGTCTTCCACAAGACCTGCACAACACTTGTGCCTGCGCCCTTTTGTCTAAAGTAGCAGAGCCAGACTACTTGTCATTTGGTGACTACTGCTGGGTTAATGCTAATGTATGTGGGACTCCCCCGTTTTACTGCCAGAGACCCTTAAAGGGACGGTCTTAACTGCACATATGGCCTGTCTCCATCAGGCAGCAATATGTGGGCTGCATTTTCTTATTGAAAAGCAACACTTCAGCTTGGCATTCCTTCTTTTCCATGGTATCCTTTGAGACAGGCCCACAAGGAAGTATTGCAAACCTTCAGTCACAGGTAACTATTGGTACAGCCTGCCCCATAATAGGACTTAACTATGCCAATATTTGTAAGTATCCCAGTATGGCTCTGTAAGCAAGAATAGGCTCAGTGTAGGATGCACATCCCACATACAGGCAGCACAGTCCCAACACAAGGTTTTGGGGCCCTCTCTTCCTAAACAGCATTCTGTAATCTGCGGTGTTGAATAAACTGTGGATGGTGTCTATCCCTTTATGGCCCTTATCTCAACTCTGATCCCACTCTCAAGAACAAGCCACCCTGTGAAGGCAATTCAAAGCATTTTAAATAGTCATACAATTTTGCTGATGACTTTAAAATTCATAAAAATGTTTGTGTTTTATATCAAGTCAAAAAAGGGAGATATTCTGTGAAGAAGTAAATATTGTACAATTCAAAATAATCCTGTTATGAGACTTGGCTGATGAATCCTGCCACTTCTTATGTAAATCTGAGTTTGGACACACAGTTGTAATGTTGTGGTGACGAGTGGCTCTGTCAGTTTTCACATACAGGTTAATTTCTATTCATGATTGTGGACAGTGGTGGAAAAGGCAAGTACAAGTGGGCTGTGCCATTTTCGAATGTGACAGTAACCACTACCAATCTTTCAGTAGTGGCAGAAACATTTTAGCAGCTATAGCCCGCCATTACTGAAAGTATATGGGGGAAATCCTGTGTGTACAGTCAATAGCTATACATATATATGTTATCTATATATAAAGTTAAGGTAATGATCAATCCTTTCTGTATATACTGTACACCCATATTCATTTTAATTCAGTTTACTTTTGTACAGCGGTCTTCACTTAGAACTGGCTTGGGCAGTTGTGGCACAAATGCCTATAGCACCCATTGAAACAGATTTATGTGCCAGAAAATTCGAAGTGGATTTATAACATTAAAGTTGAAATCTTAGACTCGTTTCTTGCCAGTGTAATTTAAGGACTTAAGTTCAGTTTTTCTGTTCAAGTCTGGACAATAGCATATGCAGCACAACAATGATGAGCAAGACAACCAACCCCATAAAGAAAAGCTTGAGGAAATTATGCAAAGTTGATGAAAAAGTCACGATCTGTCTGAAAGACCCAGTGAAGTTGACAGACTGAGGTACATGCATGGCTTGATCATCATACCAGCTGGCTTTAGCAACAGAAAGAGACAACTAAATGGTTCTGGTTCATACTGAAGATACCAAGAGAAGTAATAACCAGTACTGGTGATTTATAACGTCCTTCCAGAAACAGTACACTGTTGTGCAGTCCTAAGCCACAATCCAGTTCTGACCTTGGCATAAACATTAAAACAAGTTGCATTTATTATCTGAGTGCTGCAACTGTAAAAGCAGATCTTTGCTTTGTTTTTTAGTTGCACCTTGATCAACAAAAATAAGGCACAATACTGCTTGGCTGCCATGTTGGGATTGTAAATGAAAAAAATGACCATTTTCATAGCCAGAAGGTAACTTTGATCAAGATGAGATTAACCATTTCTGGATGTAGTTAATGTAATGAAGAAGGACTCAACTGTGGAGCACAAAGGGGCATTCACACATCTAATGTACAGACTTACAGTATAAGCAGCAGCTGGCAAGCACTTCACCTAAAGTAGGAAGATTAGGATGAGATTTTTAAGAAAAATGATGATACAGTGTCCTCTTATGATTAAAACAAGACAGTGGGGTCAACCACTGTCCAAAATCAATTCTTCCAAAACATTCTGTTTGACAATCCCACCAAAAGATCCAGTTCCCAGTATTAGATAAAAGAATCACTTATCCAGCCCCTTGCCTATTGTGTGCCATACGACACTAGGGTACAGGTTTCCTCCACCAATAAAAGCAGGTCCCTTCCAACATTCACCTACATAGGTAGGTGTGAATTTGTATGTTAATGCCATACTACAGTATGTCAGCCAGATTGCAGGGATATGATCAGGGCTGTCCTAGCCAGTGTTCATCATTGTCTTCATCCTCTTCATCAAAAGGTTCTTGAAGTTTTGGCTGAGATACAAAAATTAATTCTTGAGAGCGTAGCACGTGATCTTGCGACTTCAGTCCAATTTTTCTTTTCAGCAAATGGAACTGATCCCTGATGTAGTAGTAAAAGTCATATTCATATTTCATGCGCTGATATAGTGCCTGAAGAGCTTCCAGTGAGGGCGTCTGCTTTTTCACAGTCCCTGTCATGTTGCCTATCTTTCGGTAGTCTTCAAACAAAGGAGAAAACAAAACAGAACAGTTATTCAAACTAAAATACTGTTTTTTTTATTTGAAATATATCTGATTTTAAAAAAGCTGATATCAAATAGTTTATAACATTTGAATTCATAAACAAAAATTCTAAATTGACTCATACACTACAGTAGTTGCGCTAACAACTGATATTTCACTGCCTAGTTAATTTAGCTAAAAACCTGTCAAAAAGGAAAAAAGGGTAAAAAATAATATGCTTCATGAATCTATTAACTGAACTTTTGTCTCCCATAGAGTGTCATCAGCTTGTCCTACAACCAAGACGCCATTATGTAAGCAGTGGCACTAGCAATCAATTTACAGTTCCATTATCTTTCTGAGCTATCCGTAGCTTATGTACTTAGATTACTAGACTGTAATGTGATTTGTTTGATAGATGCTGAAATTATTTTTTAATACAACTATCTATTTATTGGTATTGTTACATTTTATTGTGCTTGTCTTGCTTATTAATTTGTGTCTGCTCTGCTGTTCATTGATGTGTTGTATTATCGACACATGTACCACCAACAAATATGTCTGAGTGTGCCATAAGGTACACTCGCAATAAATGAAACTGAAGTGACGATATGTTGAAACACGCTGACTAGTTTTATCTAAGTCTACAATGGCTCATTTGGCTTCCTCCTTAATCATAAATGGCAAAATGTTGTGGTTTCAAGTCTATCCTTAATTACAGCAGAGTGTATGACACAAGCAAGTCTACTCACCAGCTGTATGCTCTGGCTGTGCAAAGATATCTCTGTCAAACGACAAACTTGGGAGGAACACACCATTTCATATACGGTCTGCTTTTTTGTTTAACTTTACTTTATTGCCATAACAAATCTGTTGAGTGGCTCCTCCGTCCTTAGTGTAAGCCTAATGAACCCTGAGGCCCACTTTATACAGCAGTAGGCATTGAGAAGGCCGAGACTCCAAGCTCCAGGTTTAGTCTGCCATCAGGGAAAAGTTCTGGAGTTCTCATGTCCCCAGAGATAAAAATACAGATTGAGGGAAAAAAGTCACATTTCTGTGTAAAGCGACAATTGATATTATAATAAGGAAATAAAAATCTTAAAATAATGCCACATAGTAAAATAAATAAGTTTATTCCCAGTTAATACTTACCTAATAAAGAACAATGTATGTAACTCAGCAGGGAGAACAGAAACACTTTATCCAGCATACACTTTCCCCAGTTAGAGTATAACAATCAAACATGGACTATTGTAAGATAAGATGAGTTGTTATTTAACAGTACTGTATGTATTACAAAAGAAACTTTGTTCAAGCCTCTCATTGCTGAAGATATCAAGCACACAATGTAATTGTTCCCATTATCATCAATAAGCACATGACTTTACTTGGGCTGTCAGGGCTTTAGATTGAGGTTGAGAGGAGTTGTAGTGTGGATTAGAATGCAAGTTGGACAGCACACAACTTCCAGAGGCTTTCAGACATCTTGAGTTCTGTCATGCTTGGAAGTCACAAAAAGACAGGAGAAACTGCAGGCACTGCAATCCAAAATTGGATTTGGGCTCAAGGCTACACTTGCAGGGAGTGTGCAAACTCAATTGTAACCGGTAGCCTGCAAGCTATGTGAGATCTTACTGTGTGACAAAGTGTGTTAGTAAATGACTGAGTGACTGTTCCATATTTGAAACAAGACTCATTTCTCACTTTATCGACAGCACAGTATGCAAATCATTGTAGAAAGAGCACTTTGCAGAGTATATCCTTCAATGTATTAAAAATCACCAATCTTATCAATTATATTCAATACAGGCAATATCAGACATTCTGAATTTTCTGAAGTGAATCTTACAAACTGTGCAAGTGTGGTATTAAGGTGCTTATTTCTCAACACCTTGCTTTAGCCGCATGCTTAATCAGTCAATATGACTGCATGTTTCAGCTTGTTTAACGAAGAACTCGAGAGAGAATTTACATTTTTTGGAAAAAGATGCATTTGGTTCGGAGATCAATAAACTGACATGCCCAACATTTGGAGGCCATAGAGATGTTACTCGGAGTAAGTGTTCCAGGTAGGTCAGGACTTGAAGGAGACACAATTCATGCGAGGGTAGGACTGCTCACATATCATTCAGCACCGTAAATACAGTGTGATCTGAGTGCCTACATCTGGCTTTCTAATTCAATTGAGTTATCTTATGTACAAGCAGGGGCAAAGTTGTTATCGATACCATTGTAACTCAGAAATGTGTCCCCAGAAAGATGCTGTTTAAAGTTCACAATAATAATAATAATAATAAAATTACAGTTTATTTATACAGCACCTTTCTCATGTAATGAAATACCTGATTGCACAAATGGCTGTATCTGTTTGGTTTTACTCTTCACAGTTGTTGGGTGTATGAGCCGTGTAACTGTGTTTGTAAACACCCTTGTAAAATCACGATACCCCAAGTCCCCACTCCCCAGTAACCCCCCACTTCCCTAGTCGGACCAGCCTGTATTCTTTCAGGGAGAATCTGGTTACAGTAAGATAAAAAGTAACCCATAAAAAACAAATGTACAGTAGAGTCTCGCTTATCCTACCTTCGCTTATCCAACATTCCGTTTTATCTGACGTCCCACCGCAAAAAAAAAACGCATCAATCGGCAACAAGAACTGCAAGTTGCGAGCGTGAGCGTAGTCTATTTTTTTGTTGCTCCCGACTCTACCGCAGCTAATTACAGTGGAACCTCGGTTTGCGAGCATAATTTGTTCCAGAGATGTGCTCGCATTCCAAAGCACTCGTACAGTATATCAATGTGAATTTCCCCTTAAGAAATAATGGAAACTCAGATGATTCGTTCCACAACCCAAAACTATTCATATAAAAATTATTAATACAAAATATAATGTAAAAATACATAAAGCAAATTAACCTGCACTGTACCTTTGAAAAGAATCATGGCTGGTGTGAGGGAGTTTTTAAACTCTTGTGGGATTCCACCCAACGGGACGACACGTGGAAGAATGTCCAAAAGCAATCGCAGTCCCCTGTAGCAGCCATAAAAGCGAATTTGAAAAGATCGTGGACATGCTATAAGTGCCTGCCATCGATGGGTGATACAAGGAACGTTATAAATGTGCAGGACACAGTATTACTTTCCCCCGACCCTGCCTGACTGCTGTGTCTGTGTATAAAAGAGTGGCAGATCCCGCTACAATAAATAGCCATGCTGTTCCTGTTTCAAGCTGAATAAAGCTGGTGTTGCTAAAAGTACTGAGACTCAGCTTTGTGTTTTTGGGTGCAAGATGGGGACTCGCACGTCACTACACAAACACACACACACACACGCAGCCACAATGCTGTAGTAAACAGTATACGCTCGTACGGATGTTGACTATATGAGTGACGGAGTTAAGGCTCTAGAAACTGCAATTAATTACATTGAGCAACAAGAAGAAGCTACAGGAATCGACATAATGATGCTGCAAAGATGGCGAGACTTCACAGCGAAGAAACGGCACTCGTCAGGAAAGCAGACTACGATTAAAAATGTCTTTAAATCATCAGACGACTGAACTTTTTAAGTACAGTACATACTGTATTTAACTTCAGACAATTCTGTAACTGTAAGTTCATTTTGTCAGTTAATTTATTATGTTGTTTTGTTGTAGAACATGATTATGAGGTTTGTAATGTGTAAATTATAACATAGTTTAACGTTTAATAGGCTTTTTCTTAACACCTCCCATTATCCAACATATTTTCAAAATACAGTAGAGTCTCGCTTATCCGACATAAATGGGCCGGCAGAACGTCAGATAAGCAAGACTCTACTGTGTTTAGAATTGTACCCTTGCTTATTTCTGTGCCATTGTACGTGCTGTCATAAGATGAACATGTGAATAAGGTAAAAAAAAATGTAATGTAAGTGGGTTTCAGTGGTGCAGCTAAAAATAACCGTCAAATTAATTTCTGCAAATTGGAATCTAATTTTATCCCAAAACCTTACCCACATTCCTCAAAACTGTTTATGAGGGATGCAGGGACACGAACACTTTGCAATAATAAAACAAAGCAGTAAGAAAAAATTTGCACTTCCATTTTCTTAAGTGAACAATGAAGGAAGGAAGACCCCCATACTAAACCCAATGGGAAGTTCCAAAATTTAAAGCTTGCACTTTGATTCAAACCTCCTAAAAATTCAAGTTTAGCCATACCACATGATAGATATACAAATATCTGAAAAATAATGCAAAAGATTTCACAAAGAGCAGCATATAATTATTTGAAAAGTACCTTCCATAAAATTCAGGGGTACCACATAAATGTTCCCTGAGAGTTCTGGAGGTCTGAACACACTTGGAAGCTACCAGTGGACTGTTAGGAGCCATTTCCAACAATGCACAGTGAGGATGTGCTGGCTGTCAGTAACCACACTACATAGAGTCAAGATGCCTTTTAGCAGTGCGACTCATAATAAATGTGTTTACTAGTCAGGAAAATACTAAAGGCATTAATGTCACTCTCTGTCCTGACATGTGAAGTTTCAGGTGACACACAGGGCTTAGGAGCAAGCAGACTAAAACTTTTTTTATATTGTATGGACTACATCATAGCACCCAGACATGTAGACTAGAGCAGTGTTTCTCAACAATTGGGCTGCCGCTGGTGGGTCGTCTGAGCTATCGGTGGTGCTGCACAATATTATACCCCGTCTGTACCTGAGTATGTATAACAAAGGGAATCACCAGCTCGTGCTTTTACATTCGCAATTGTTTCCCCAAGAGGAGAGGAGAGGATTACCCAACTCCTCCAATTGTTCGCTTTTTACAAATAGGGGCCCAATGCAAACTGTGCGTGCTTCCAATCATGCTCGTTTCACCAAGGGTGACCTAACCTACCCAACCTCTACCCGCACGTCAGCCGTCAATGAACGTAAGGTAAAAGTGGGTTTCAAAACCGTAAAGGTTGAGAAACACTGAACTTGAGGATGTACAAAGGTTTGATGGTGGGAGGGAGCAGACATATTCTTCTTTGTGACTGAGAATGGAACAGTCGGCTCACCCGATTATACAGTCTAATCCCCTGGTGTGTGACAAGACAGGTTATCAAGCTCATGTGTAAGCAAGCGGCAGACGATAACATAAAAAACTTCTAGACCCCAGGCTGAATGTGCCACTCACACCAGGACTAAGATGTAAATTTAAAATAGAGGTTAACATTCCAAATTGTGGCTTCTTGTGTTGCGAAATTATACAGCTCTACCAGTTTTTCTTCACAGGTTAGAACAGATAACTTGCATGTGCTGTAGGCCGCTGCTACTGAATGGCTTCAATCATCTGTTGCAGAAAGACTCAGAATTGCAGCGTAGTTCCACCCATAGTCCGAGGACTACTTTATAACAATTCAGTCACAGTCAAACTTCAGTACACAATGACCCCACATAGGACAAACAAGGAGCCACCTGAATTTTTAAATGAACATGAACTACAAAAACTAAAATACAAAATTAAAGTTGTGCCCAAGAAACCCCTGAGAGGTAACTGAGGTACGTATTCCTAGACATGCACTAGATGGCTGTTTATCAGATGTAAGACAAGAGTCCACTAAAAGATTCTGATGGCAAAATGAGGCTAAGGATTCTGGCCGTTTCAAAGGCACAGTCCTAGTCTCGCTTTGAAGCTGCTTGCTGTTGAACAGACTTAACCCCTTCCCCCAATCATCTATCAAGCCACTGTAGAGGAGGTCTGGAGGGCAGCCAGCACAAACATTCAGGGAATGCCAGGCACACTCCAGCTGCAACCGTGCAGCACAGGGCTCGCTTTTCACAGCGGCGAGAGAAAGTGATCAATGATGATTTGGAAAAAAAACGACTAAGCCCATCAATCATGGCATTTATTCCAGCACACTGTAATTCACAGATTATCCTTGCATCTGACTGAAGACTTGAATTACACTGTTTCATTAGGAACTAATATAGAGACATCAGGATTATGAACCGATTTTTGCCAAAAAACTATCCACAGAACATTACAATCCTTTTAAAAAACACTTGCTTGAATATCTGACTGCCTCCTGGCACTGTAATGAACTGCATTATGGGTTTTAAAGCATTGCACCACTTTGGGCTGATAGTGTTTTGAAAGGCTTGCAGAAGTAGCTTTTATACACCTGTAGCCTTAAAAAATTATAGGGCGGGAGTGAAATTAGCAAACTCCAAATGCCAAACTCTTTCCGCACAGGCATGCCAGATGCAAGCTGCCTTGGGCATGATATATCTGAAAAAGATATATTGCAGAAACTCCATTCTGCTGTTTTCTTTTAGGTGTGATCTCTTTACTAGTTCTTTCAATGTATTGGCAAAAACTGTTTGTGAGAAGAATTAAAAATGCTAGGGGTGATTTGATTTACAAGTCTGGCAGTGCACCAGGCCCACAGATCGCTTCAGCTCATTTAAGGTTGCATGAGAAAAGAGAGCTGATTTTAGGGTGGGTGCCTGGCAAGCAAATGGGAACAAATGACATCTCTAAGGTGTGTAAATTACTTCTGCCATTTGCTGGTTGGGGGTGAACAAAGCTGATGTGGTATCCAAAGATACTGTAGCAAACCAAGACATAGTGAGCTAGGAGGGACTGACCTTTACCAGTCGTCTTACTGGGCATCACTGATACTATATATAAAACAGCAGGTCTGGTGGATTATCAGGCACTTCTGTACAGATCACAGCACCAAGCTGATGAATAAGTGCAAGAGGTGCATTGCAATGACAGAAACAGATGAGTGGCAATTACATTTTAAATACAGGAATGCCCTCCACCATTCACTAAAGATAGCACAACTTTCAAAAGCACCTGCATACAAAGGGTGTAATTCATACAAAATAACGTTCCTACTGTTTTAATGCCATCATGAGCTCTTACCTTTTCCACTCACCTATCCTGGCAAAACAATAAATTAAATATCAAAAAGGGTAGCCTTAGGAGAGCCCTGCCTCAGTCACAAACCAACATCCATACCTGAATAACACAGCAGCCTACTGAAAGGCATGATCACTAAAACCAGGCCAAGTTAGAGTCACAAGGCAAACCTCTTTAGGAAGGGAGAGATCCTGGAAACACTGCTCAAAATGGGATTGGCAGTGAGACTTGGAGTAGTAAAGCAACAACAGCAAAAAAAAACTCTGTAACCATATTTCGAAAAAAGAAAAGAATAAAAAAACTTACCCACTGCAAGATGAAAGGGGAAAAAATGATATAATATAGACAATTCCACAACAGAATATATAGAACATAACATTAAGTGTCAATCTAACAGATAAGGAAAGCAAAACATAAAATTCAGATTATCAGACAGGTTACAAACAATACCAATGTGCACTAACAGGCTTTTATATCTGAGGTGCTCAGGACGGGCCTTTCTGCATCTTACTGCTCAATAGTGTCCATTGGCATGACTTCATCCCCTCCCCGGAGTCGAGGTGGAGAGTTTTTACAAGTCTGTAAGAAAAGTTACTTTGTGGAGGTCTGTGACATGAATGGCCCAGTATGGGAAAACCTTTCAATTAATCACCTCGCTAATGGCAGCTGTGACATGTAAAGCCAATTTATATTTAACCAGTGATGAAAGAAACAGCTTGCTGTGTCCCAATGAATCAATCAGTTTAAAGCCGAGAGCGTCGAGCTAACACTGCAGCCAATTAAAAACAACACACAGCATACAGTCAACAATGAAAAACATGCATTTATCAGAATGGAACATGCTTAGTACATAAAACAGCCATCTAGTTTTTGATCCTGCCTTTTCCACTTCAGAGTTGCAGGAAATGTTAGCATATACTGTACTGGCAGCACTGAACAGAAAGCAACATTTCGGTCCACAGCAGGGCACACTAATCTTGTATGACCAGTTTACCGGGTACACACACCTTCAGCAGATAACTCCTAAGAGCACTAGGGAGTGCACGCAGACAGCTGCCTAAGGGGATGAGGCAGCAGTGTTACCTGCTCTACAATTGTTCCATCCATTTATTATTATTATTGTGTTCATTAGAATTACTTTTCTATTTTTTTTTTGTCCTACGTCTCCTGACTCAACGGTACAAGAGAACCCCCACAATGCAGCATGATACACCATTCAACTTGTATTAATCATGTCATGCAAAACACTGAGCTTTTTGGGGTCTCCCACCCTATTTATGGCCTTCTAAACCTATGTTTGGAACATATTTTGTGAAGGGAATTACACCCTTATGATAAAAGGTAAACCAACAGGTGTCTTCAGCAAAAATGATCAATAGGACTTGAAGTGGTGCGTGCCACATCAGCCGAGCCTGGGGGGGTCACCAACTAATGGGATATGGGGGCAAAGTTAGTCCATTTCACAAAACTTTACAAGAATGGAGAACAGTATTATATTTACATGAAGTTTTGGCTTTTGCTATTTTGAGATTTCTGATCATGAATATATTTTCTATATTTGATCTTTACCGGTGGTCCTAGCCCTCCCAGAAGGTTAAAAATGATACATTCCAAACCTAGGCATGTAGTATATTGTTTTGTACCATTTCGAGGTCAGTGATTACCAGTATGTTATTTATGATGCATTTCTAGAGGTTTAATCCCCTAAGGACCCCTCTCAGAGGGTGAAAACTTGTCAATTTGTATTATAATGGAGAACATTTAAATTGAAGCACACATTTTAATATTTCAAATATTTGATAACATTACTCTTGTTTTTATGTAGTTCCACCTCATGATGTACAGTATATCATTACATTTGTTATGAACACACTGAATTAGGATGGTTTATGATACTTATTGATATTATTATTTTGGCTGATGCCTTTTTTGAAGGTGACTTACCACATCTGAGATACGAGTGGTTAAATTTCATTTTGTCTTTCCAGTTGGAGCACAGGCAGGTGAAATGAGTTGATCATGGTCACACAGTCTGAGGGTTTAAAGTCCAAAGCCTTAACCACTATGTCACATGGCCTACATTTAGAAATATAAGTGAATATTGCTCCTACACATTTATTACAAAAAAAAAAAAAACTGTAAAGGTTTTTAAAAATTACAAAGGGACAGAGTTGCACCATGGGAAATGAACCCCTGGGAAGATAGGTGGATTAAGACAGCTAGATACCACCATAGAGTGAATAATTGCTAGGAGAGCTCAGTCTTCATGGGTGGTGAACTCTGATCCACTGGATTTATAACATCTGGATGGGAAATATAAGACAACAAAAAAATTCTGTCCTCTGAGATGTATGTCTTTGTGGGTTCATCACCCATTAATGGTTTGTAACTAACAGTAGCAGGCATGTGTAGGAAGCCTGAATGGCCTTCTTTGTCCTGGGATTTTATCTTCTTAAGGAAGCCATTCCTGATGTCAAATATGAGGTGTCTGCTGAATTGAAACAGCATGGCTTGATGGATCATGTTACATCTTGGGTGATTTGTCTGATTGTACTGGCGCTTCCTGGCATGGTAGAGTCCACACTGGTATTCATTTCAATTATCAGGCCAAACAGAAAAAGTTAATCTTGCACTCATGTTTTAAAAATACAACCCTCACACTAAATATATGCATTATTATCACCTCTAAAGTCAACATAAATGATCACTAACTGACCTGCATGGGGCTAATCACACTCTATTATAGGGGTAATAAATACAATGTTGCCGGGCAATTTAGTTTCTCATGATATATCATCACTGACATAATACCAACAAGCACAATTTTTGACTCATGCCAGCTGTCTGTTATTTTCACCTGCAGGCAGGTACAGTCATAAGTCTGGTATTTGGCTGAAAATGATTTTATACCAGCCACAGAAGCAGATCTGAAATCCACAGTCTTGTACACAACAACGTATACGGGTCTGTTTTTGAGCCAGGACAAAATACATGTGTATAACTAAAAAGGCCTTTACACCGCTCAGGGTAAGAGGGAACAGGAAGACGTGTTGTTTCCAAGCTGCACTTTTGAATAATTTATGTCACAGAAGTGAAGTACTGTAATCAACAAGGATTTTTAAATAAGTTATAAGTATGTTTTACTTTTTTTTTAAAATTACACGGCCATCAAGAAAGCAAGTAGTTAAAACTATTTCTATAAAGAAGTATTTCAAGATTTTTGTAAAAAAGAAAGAATAGTATTTATCTTAATTTATAATCAATCTGTAAAAGATTTGTTTCCTTTACGTTTGCCTTTCTTTCACAAATGCAGACGCAAGCATTTTTATTGTGTAACATCCATTTTCTAGGGCACATTAATGGCTAAAGGTATTCAGTTCCATAGATCACCACGTTAATGCTTACCTCAGCTATGCATAGCAAAAATAAGTCTGCCTGCATTCCACCTGCTAATTTAAACAGCAGCCGACTCAGCTAAACATGGAAATGTTAGTGTGGGTGGTAGTGAAGACTTCTAGTTAACCTTCACTTAAACAGACACCAACTCAAAATGACCAAAAAGACGCATGGAGCAGCGACGCTTGTCAAAGAGCTCATTTAAGCCAAATTCATTTTAATACAATAGGCCATTTTTAAATGTTGCAGCAGAGACCAGGTTCTGTCTGCCTTTCCTTCTTTCCATATTGTACCCTGAACATCAATAGTAAAGATCTGTTTGTGAATGGTGGGGCTACAAATTCACTGCCACAATTTCTACATACAAAATTTGCAAGCATTAGCAGAAATGTCTACTGTGAATTCTAGTGATAAGATTAGTGATACTCTAGATTATGTAAAAGTAGAACACATCAATGCCGACTCCTGATTTTCTTCAAATTACCATTTGTAAGTTCCATTTGCAATGTACTTTATGAAAATGGCTTGGCATTCATTGGTAATAAAACAGTTATGAGCGCTTTGCTCACTGTTGTGTTCCATATGGAATGACAAACATTCACATTGCTGTCATTTATGCTCATTTGAAAATGTAAAGAGATATTAACATCCACTACAGGTCCCACTACAGCAGAACTGATTTTGTCGATTTTAATTTTGAACAAAATGCCAGAGACATCTGCAGCTCTTTTCAAAATGAGTCTATCGTGCTCTGTATGCCAGTCTAGATACAGTGTCCTTGACTTCATGTGATATTAAAGAGGCTAAATAATCTCTTCACCCAAAATATATATGCTAGTTGGATCTCATTTACCCCTGCATATTGACACTACAGAGCTTTTTAATAATTGCATTGCCCGAGTCACAGTAACGGGCCAATCCCCATAATGTTTCTGGCATCATCTTTTCCAAAGAACACATATCCATCATGATCATGAGCACTTTGTTGTGTTCCTTCTTCCTTTCTATGATGTCTCTTGTTGTGGCAGTATTTTCTCCTCCTACTTACCTTTCTGACACAATGAATGATTTGCCAGGACCTCTTTCCAGGTTTCTAAATGTCATTTTGAACAGCCTCACCAAACATCTCCTGTGCATGGACCTGCACTTCACTGTTGTGTTCTTTCCTAGCAGTACCTGCTAACATTACTGTAGGCTCTTCTTTAACTGGTCAGGCCCCAGTCGTGCTCTTCATGATGTAGGACATTTGAGCATATGGTGTAAGGAAATTACACATGCATCAGCAATAACCCACTGTTTAACTGCAGGAAAGAAAGGGTTCCTTTTATTTCATGAGATCTGTTTTACTTCAGGATGAGATGGACTTTCTTTCCAAGACTGCAGCTGTTGAAAGTCTTCCAGCAGTCAATGTAATGCACATTCAACCAGTTTTATGTCTTCATATTTCATTGCAATTAATTTAATTATTTCTATTATGTATAATATCTTCATGGTCATGTTTGATCTTAATTAATGTTAATGTTATGGTGAATCTTTTTGGAATATTTTCAGAAGGGTATTGTTTATGTTATTTTATTTCTGAAAAACCAGGTATTCTTTCTTGGGGAAAAGCTGTGGCATTTCTGTCTCCAGGAATGCATATTTGTGCATTTTTAGTATTCCTTGCCCAGCCATTTTATAACTTTATTCCTTTATGTTTCTGCATATAATTTTGAGTTTGCTATTAATAAATGATCAATAATTGTACCAGTTATCTGTCTGCTATCATTGTAATTTGTACTGAAAAGGTAAAGCCCTTTTTACTATTGACACTGGAACTCTGCCTCTGAGTTTCGCAGTCTGAATACTGTATTCCTAATTATTGAGTACTCTTTAATAGATGGGCTTTTAAATGTAACAGTCATTGGGTTATGCTGCTTAGCCTCTGAAGTTTAATTTGGAAAGACATGCTAAGGAATTGTGTTTAACCTTTGAGGGTGTATGTAAAGTATTATTTATCTAACACACACTAAGATAACTACTTAACCCTTGAGGTTTTATTATAAGCAAATGTTAGTAAACCAGTATTTAACTTCTAAGGTTACATTCAGTATAAAAGACGACTATTAGCCATAGTTGTTTTGTTTTCTCAGGGCATATAGACTAAAGCAAATTGTACTGCAAACAGTTGTAAATCAAGCTAACTCAGATATTATGGTAAATTATAACTAATTTGTATCCTATAAAACTGATCTTTTAGACCAAAAGTAATAAACTGGTTATCAGATTACTGGTTCACGCTCCTGTTCTGTTGTTGGTTAGGAGACGCGAGTCTGTAGTGAAACTGGGTAAGTCAAAAGGATCCAGAAATACTACAATTCCTCCAGTAATGGCAGCTACCCCCCTCACCTGGAATATAATTTATAAAACTTTGCCTGAAAGTAATGTGTACATCAAAAAGAGCGCAAAGTGCGTATACTAAAAAAGAAATAAGTAGATTTATAGAACTTGGCGTTACACACATTTCTATGCAAGTTACCTTTATAAATCAGAATCAGCTTGTAAATGTGCGTACTGTACATACACGTGTCTTGAAGCCTGCCTGGCAGCCAACCTGAAACAACTGTTAATGAAGCATACTAATCAACCTCATTACATACACTGTGTTCCAAATTATTATGCAAGTGATGTATCGGTAGGATTTCAGTTAAATAAACATTTGATTTTTAATTTTTCAATGTAAGTTCTTGCTTGTTTTGTCTCTCTTGCTTTTTAGATAACTGGGATCAATCTCAGACAGGTTTGTTAATTAGTTTGCTGGGTGGTCTTAATTAAAGTGTAACCTACTTAAGGAGGTTGGTCCACATTATTAAGCAAGTCACAATTCTCATGCAATATGGGAGAAAGAAAGGTCTTTCTTAAGATAAAAAATGTGAAAGAGTGCAATGTATTGTAAAATGCACGAAAACATAAGAGACATCAATAACTGTGAAAAGATTTGTGTGTGATTCACAGTGCAGATGAATTTGGTCAGGTAAAGGCTTATTAAAGAAACTTTCTGTCAGGCAAATAAATGGTATACGATCTTGATGCTGCAGAACTTCATTGGCTGGTTGAGCAGCTTCCCTCCTGACACATTAAATCCCATACTGCACTCTGCAGCTGAGAGCACAAGGACATGCATGGTATTGCAGTGCTTCCCCTCTGTGTTCCGGGGGTCGAGGAAAAGCGCAAGTGTCTGAGTGGATACTCACAATCGCCTGCCACATGTTTGACATGACATGATTGCTATATCACTGAATAGTTCAAGCAGCTGAAAAACCAAGGGTTTTAGCCAGCCATCATGTCTCCGAAAGCTATACTATGCCTCAAAATTAATAAATTATGGTTTGACCAGGTCACCAAGCCATGACATTTGTCAGTCTCATCTTGGCGTCACAGACGACTTAACGCATTAAATGTACTGTAACTGTTTACAGTTAACAAAAGCAGCTTCACTAATACTAGATGTCCTTATTGAAAAATCAGTACAGTAAAGTGCTCTGATTACATTAGGAGAACCTGACACTGCTACAAATTGTCATTTTATGTTGTCAAAGACATGTTTTATATATGTACACAACTATTATATGAAAACTGAATGTAGTGCCTCATTGGTTGGTTAATGTCTTCCAGCACAGTAGGCATGATGGAGTAAACCTTGGCTGAGATATTCCTGACCTGTCTGCCAGTTTCTTGAAAGGTGACAACAGGTAAGCTACTGTATACAACAGTATACAGGAAACAAAATAGAGGATGTACATCATCATTTCTGAAATGCTGTGTACAGATGGGTCAGAGCTGCAATAAATGTACGCAGGTTTTTCCATCAAGTCGTCTTTGATAAATCCTGACTTTTACATGGAAAGTTGTGTACACATATTTTGAGCTTGTTTTTGTGCACACACAGTTTCATTAATCTGTCCGCTTTACAGAGACAGAGAGAACCAAGACCTCAGGCTTGGAGGTGCTGATTGGCATCCCTGCCACTCCGGGCAGCAGTGTCACTTGAGTCTGTGCTGAAAGTCAGAGTCAGATGAAGCAAACAGGACAAAATCATCTGCATAAAGCGAGGTTACCCATATACTTCACAAATGGATACCCTCACATCCTGAACTGTGGCTTGATATACTGTCCATGAAAAACACAAACAGGAGCTGTGACATGACACAGTTGTGATAGAGTCGGATACCTACAGTGAACAAATTCACCTTAATACCAAATATTCAGACACTGCATTCATACCGGGATGATGGGCATGAAACAGTGGCCCTGTTACCCCATATTCCTGCCTCACCTCCCATAACACATGCGAAGAGAAACAATCTTATTCTTTTTTCATATTTTCAAAACAAATGTAGACAGGATGATCATACTTCCAAACAGCTTACAGCAGCTGTGCCAGGGAGAAGAGCTGGTCTACAATTGCATGGCCAGGATGGAATCCACATTGTCCGTCCTGTATCTTAGTCTCAACCATTAAACAGAGTCTCTTCTCGAGCATCCCATCCTGGCATAGGCCTTCCCTGGGAAGCTTAGGAGTGTGATCCTTCTGTAGTTGGAACACACCCTTTGGTAATCCTTCTTAAATATAAGGACCATAACATCAGTCTATTGGTCCATGGATACTTTACCCACCTTCCATGTTACACTGAACAACACTCTCCAGTGATTTCAATGTCTCTGATTGGATCTCATCCACATCAGCAGCTTTGCCACCATGGAGTTCTCAACATAGTGACTTCAGCAAAAGTGACAGTAACCACAAATCACCACCATTGCTACGTCCTGATAGGAGGGGATGTCCACTGCGTTAAGGAGTTCCTGAAAGTGTCACTTCTACCACATAGCAATTTCCTTAGAAGAGGTCAGCACCTCTCCATTTCTGCTTAGCAAAGTCTGAGCAAGATCACACCTTCCGCATCTTAGGTGTTTAATAGTTTGCCAGAAGAGTCTTAAGGGCATCTCATAGTCTTTATCCATGGCCTTCTCCTACTTCCTCCCATGCTTGAACTTTTGTTTCAGTACCAATGTTTGCAGCAGTCCTCTTAGGCTATTGGTACCTTTTAACTAAGTCAGGAGATCCCGCAGAGCGCATTTTCATAAAGGCCGCCACCTTGACCGTGACTCATCTCATGACTTCCCCCATCTCTGAAGTCCAAAATCTGGTTTTTAACATTACCTCTGTGAGATGCCCCAACTGCCCTAAGACCACAGCTTCCACAATTGAGGTGCTGAACCTCACTCTGCACATGGAAGAGGTTTTCTTGGATGCAGAGTTTGAAAGCATCACAAATGAAAGAATAAGCCAGACCTACCCAGCACACTCTTAGTGTGGTTTACATTTGCCAGGTCTATTCAGCCAACACCCATCACTTTGATTCCAACTTACTACCAAGTAGTAATGAGTTGAATGCTCTGACCCTCTTTTCACCTGAGTGTCCAAAACATCTCACCTTAGGGAAACAACTATAAAGCCTATCGTTGAACTTTCTCCCAGTATGCTCTAGTACTAGATATACTTATGTTAAAACATGGTGTTTTGTTTTGGACAATCAACGACTACCACAGAAATCCAATAAGAACTCACCATTGTGGTTTAGATACCTCTAAGTATCTGCGTCATTCCAGATGTAAGCATTGTGGGCAGCACCCTGTCAAGCACCTCACCCTGCTTCTCTAAAAAGTCTGAATGTTCTGAACAACTATTTGATGTATGCAAACAAACAGCAGGCAGATGCTCCTTTCTGTTACTTGTAGCCACATTTAGGCAACCCACTTGTCCACAGGATAAGAGTCTTAATTGCATAGTGCTCAGCTGGGGGCTGGTAAGTATCTCCACACTCATCTGAGGCCATTCACATATTAGAACTCCAGAGTAGAAGAGAGACCACCCTAAATCAAGAACTTTTGTACAAAACCCATGCTATGTGTGGATGTAATACCTGACGCTGACCGTTCATCTTGCAGGAGGTGAGTCCACAAGATGGCACCGCATTGCCATTTTCGGCTAAGCCTGTCCAGAAACCTTAATCTGGACATTTTACATTGTTTTTTTTTTAATTTGTATTGTTATTTGGGTCATTATGAAACATTATTTGTCTGACCTTTCAGCCCATACTGACTTGCACCCAACCTAGCTCTGAGCACTGCTAAAGTGCACAAGCCCCACCATTATGGCAAGTAAATGGTCCAGGGTGGGTGTGTTACTTTGCTTAATTACATGGTTCATAATATAACACATTTACTGCATTACCAGATTTTTATGTGTCTGCATAGGAGGGGGCTATATTGTGTTTAACCCAGATATCTTCTGTCCCCTTTAGTCTGGGAAATTCTGTCTTATAGCTATCTTTCACAGTGAATGATTAAACCATCTTCCTGAAAATTTGAGAACAGCAGTTTTAATTAGAGAGTCCTCCCATTTCTAGGAATTTCTCCAAGATGACTCATGTCAACACAAACTTATTAAACAAATGTAAGTTCAGCAGCAAGATGGGAATAAATGTTCCACTACTAACTGGATAACACTAGTCATTTTCCATATGGCAGCTTACAGGGCACAGTTTTTAGGTTCATTTAAAAATCTGATTTGTGCAGCTGTAAAAGAAAATATTAAGAGCGGATTCATCTGACGTAAAACATCAATGGCTGGAGACAGGTGTTCCACAACATCAACAGATTTATTCAGTTTCTTCCCTGTACACTCACTGTGTATTCTGTCCACTTGTCACATGGACCTTCATCTCTGGCAGTCTTGTGGGGCTGTCAACTGAAATGTGGGACTTAGATTTTTGATAAAAAGTTAGAGGCCAGTTTTTAAAAAGTAACATGGGTGGTGTGTACTGGACTGGTAATCCCTAAATTACAAGACTAATGGTTGGAACTGAACATGAATAGTCACAATTAGTCTGAAACAGTACCTGAAAGAAAAAAAAATGATTCATGCTGATATCAAATGGTTGAGTGATTCCTGCATGCTTAAATAATTATATTTTGATCTTATGTTTCTATTTTGCTTCATATTTTATAAAGCATTTTTAGTGTTGTTATTTAGTCTTCAAAATATCACTTTTGTACATAGGTGATGCTATAGGTGTTTGGGGTGAGTCAAGCAGCGTTACCTGTATGGTCAGTTCCCCCTGAAGCACCTCAAATAAATACTCCTGTATCTTGGACAGTGCTATCAGTTATATGGGTTTTTTGACGTTACTTCCAACAAATATAAGACATCTATAAGACAAGGAGGACAAAAAGAAGACACGGTAGTGTCTTGTAAAGGTGCATGGTAGATGACTGAAGTTGATCTGAAGATGACAGTTTTGGTTATTTTGTTGTAAATCATTACAGTTCAATGAAGTTTACTGTGTAAGTTTCCGGTAATATAAGAAGTTTTCCAGCTTTATGTCTTCCTGCCATGTTTGCCGCTGTACTTTGTTGTATTCGAGTCATCTTTTGATAACAAGTAAGCACATTTCCTAATATATTTAGTGGAACAGAATCCTTTGCACACAAGTCGATCAGCAATGCTGAAGAGGTCTTTGCATATTTGTGTGCTGGTGTCTACTAAGTAGTATGCGTGGTTGCAGTTTGAGTAAGAATTTTGGCCAGGGTGAGCTCATGACGCTTACCAAATATTGTATGTTTATAAGTTTAAATGGTCCTTTATCACATGGAGGTGGGTGACAATGCTTTTGGGCAGCTCCTTCATCTTTTTCTGAATGTTTACATGACATTCATACAAAACAAGGATAGTGTCATTTTCTTATATCCTACCCGTGAAAAACAGAATTTGGTTGATACGCAAAAGTAACAAATATCACACTGGCATGTATAAATTAAGAAAAATAACTGTTTTAAACAAGAGATACACAGTGTTTGAAATATCAGTACTAATGTATAAGCACTCTTACCTGAGGCTTTACCAGACTTAAGTAAAATATTTGTAGTGGATATATTGATAAGATTTAATGATTAATTTTACAAAATTATGCAGTTTGACATCCTTTAAGGTCCTTTATAAATGTGCTGTACAGACACAGCTGGATTCAAAGAAAACATCTCAGTGACTGTAAAGGAGAGCTGAAACCTGGGCCATATGGAGTAAGACCTTCGGTGGTCATCTTGTTGATGTTTCATAAGGTAAAACAGCTATGATAATGCTGCCATAGAACTCAGTGTTAAGGTCCTCATCAGCTGATGGCATCTGCAGAAAGTACAAAACCTTGGTGATGTCCCACACTGATTTGTATGTGTGTGCATGCAAGATCACTTTTTATTGAGGCAAAATGTGTACCTGAAGGCAAGTCAGTTAAAACATTGCCATCTCACATACCATCCAATCCTTCTCCCAATCTGAGCCTAGAGGGAAAAAAACAAAAACTAAAAAAAAATGGTAGGAAACTAACTACACTGCGTGAGTAGGCTAGAAGAATGAAAAGAGTAATATCAATGGGACCCAGAGGTCCAGGTTCTAATTGACGGAGCTATGGCAGACCAGTTCTCAATGGAATTAATTAATTGAAGCATGATTGATTTGGCAGTTCAGTTCAGTTCAAGGTAGATTAAATTAAAAAATGAGGAATGCCAATTGTTAAAAGTTACAATCTCTGAAGTTTTCCATTTGAGTGGCAAGGTGTAATTTGGTTGCTAAAGTGACAAGACATCCTACATTGATTTGAGATCTAAGATAAAACTGAAAAGCATCTAGTTCTCTGGACTACACACGTAAACCTAAAGAATACATTTTATCACATATAATCTATCTAGAGCAAAAGGTTGCTGTATATAGACCCTCATTACAACTACATGGTATGTTCTGTATGCAGATATGGTGGTGCACAGAACATAAAATCTAGTCTACTGCAAAGGGCTTAAGTTTATATGATAAGAAGAGTTGCCTTACACATAATTCTAAACAAATGGTTAAGCCACACATCAAGTGAAACCTACACTCTGAATAGTTGATTCCCCACAATGATGGGGTCTGATGATTCTGTGTGGGTGAATTTTCTTGGCAGGCTTTTTTAGCCAATGGATTCTCCAGTCAGAAAAAATAAATGTGAACAAATACAAAGCTAGTCTGCTGAAGCTTACAATTCTGATGGTAGTGAAATCTTACAGGACGATGATGTACTTATCTCTAGGCCATAATGGTTTGAAGAGCATTACAATGACAATCATATCACACAACATACCCATTTGTCACTGACTGTCTATCCAGAGGGTTCACATTAGCTAGTCATCTTTCACTCCAGACTGTACAGAGACTCAGAAGTATCCTCAAGTAATTGCACTCCAGTTTTTAAGACAACTGCCAGCTCATCACAACTGACCAGGTGTTTAAGGCTCGGAGGATGGAGACAGCAAGAGCCGCATACGTCTATGGTCACTACAGTGTATTTAGTTGACCCCAGGTTAAGGATAGAGAGGCATCTACTGAATGCTTGGGGCAAATATGACTTTATGCAGCCACTTGTATCCATTGATGCTGGACAGATAAACATATCTTTATTCATTTTACATTGTGTCACATCTGTCTTCCCAGTGTTCACATGATGCTCTTTATTTGAAGGTCATGGCCTTTTTGGGTAAGGAGCGATGGAATGCAGAAATATGTGTTTTGTTTATACCCATAAACAAGGATGAAATGCACAAGTACTGTAAATTACTTGTTTAAAAAACAAAGCATTTGAAACAAAAGAAAATAAAACAACACAGATGCTGAAAGATGATACAGATTTCCATCATTTTGCTAGTCACTTATAGGTACTTAAGTAGAAAGTATCAAGAACCACATATAGTATTTTGTCCAGATGGTGTATCGCCACGACTGCTGAAGGCCTGTGCGTTGGAACTAGGGAGTCCTCTACAGTGCATCTTCAACCTGAGCCTGGAACAGGGGAGAGTCCCAAGGCTTTGGAAAACATCTTGTATCACCCCTGTCCCAAAGGTATCGCGTCCTAGTGAGCTGAATGACTCCTGGCCTGTTGCTCTGACGTCTCATCTGATGAAGACAATGGAGCGGCTGCTGCTTCACCACCTGAGGCCACAGGTCCGCCACGCCCTCGACCCTCTGCAGTTCGCATACCAAGAGAAGGTGGGAGCAGAAGATGCCATCATCTATATGCTACACCGATCCCTCTTCCACTTGGACAGAGGCAGTGGTGCTGTAAGAATTATGTTTCTGGACTTCTCTAGCGCCTTCAACACCATCCAACCTCTGCTCCATTGGAACAAGCTGACAGAGATGTGAGTAGACTCACACCTGGTGGCATGGATCGTGGACTATCTTAAAGACAGACCTCAGTATGTGCGTCTCGGGAACTGCAGGTCTGACATTGTGGTCAGCAACACAGGAGTGCCACAGGGGACTGTACTTTCTCTGGTCCTGTTCAATCTATATACATCAGATTTCAAATATGACTCGGAGTCCTGCCACGTGCAAACGTTCGCTGATGACACTGCTATTGTGGACTGCATCAGGAGTGGGCAGGAGGAGGAGAACAGGAAGCTAAACAAAGACTTTGTTAAATGATGCGACTCAAACCACTTACACCTGAACACCAGCAAAACCAAGGAGCTGGTGGTGGATTTTAGGAGGCCCAGGCCCCTCATGGACCCCGTGATCATCAGAGGTGACTGTGTGCAGAGGGTGCAGACCTATAAATATCTGGGAGTGCAGCTGGATGACAAATTGGACTGGACTGCCAATACTGATACTCTGTGTAAGAAAGGTCCAACTATACTTTCTGAGAAGGCTGGCATCCTTCAACATCTGCAATAAGATGCTGCAGATGTTTTACCAGATGGTTGTGGCGAGTGCCCTCTTCTACACGGTGGTGTGCTGGGGTGGCAGTATAAAGATGAAAGACGCCTCACGCCTGGACAAACTTTTAAGAAGGCAGGCTCTATTGTAGGAGTAAAGTTGGACAGTTTAACATCTGTGGCAGAGCGACGGGCACTAAGCACTCCTGTCAATCATGAAGAATCCACTGCATCCACTGAACAGTGTCATCTCCAGACAGAGGAGCAACTTCAGCGACGGACTACTGTCACTGTCCTGCTCCACTTACAGACTGAGGAGATCAATCCTCACCCACACTTTGCGACTCTTCAATTCCACCCAGGGGAGTAAATGCTAACATTATTCAAAGTTATTATCTGCTTTTACATGCATTTGTATTACTCTTTAATATTGTTTCTTTGTATCAGTATACTGCTGCTGGATTATGTGAATTTCCCCTTGGGATTAATAAAGTATCTATCTATCTATCTATGAACAAAAACACTATTTTCTGTTTACCAAAAAAGCTGTAATTTGGCAGGATGGCACATCTAGGCCAGTAGGTATCTACTAAGAAATGGCATTTCGATATTTCAATATTTAGGAGTAAAAACCTCCCAGCAATAGACAAACTAAATACTGTAAAATCTCAAAAAATGTGTTGAAAGATTTGATTGAAATTTGATGACACTGCAGTAAAATGAAAATGGATTGACATGCATTTTTATTTCTCAGTAATTTTTTTATTTTTTGATTATTTATTGATATCATGCTATATATGAGAATGGGCTTTATACAAACAAAGGCAGAACATAAGTGATTGACAGGCACCAGAAGTAGCACAGCTAACCAATAGGGTGGACAGAGTGCTGAAGAAGAGGCAACGTCCTGAATAGGGAAAAAAGAGATAGGGTCTCGCTATGAAATAGAAAGAGAACGTTCAGTGCAGCTCAAGGAAGAAATGCTTTACTAGAGTGAACAATGTAACTGCCTGTCATCAGGAAAAATAAGTGAGGCTGTGAGGAGTGCACTGTAAGAGAAGGATTGGTGTGCGGCGGAATTGTCAGGTGGAACTTTCTCTGGTAAGCAGGCATGCTTTGAACCTAAAACATCAGAGCTTTTAAGTGGTAACCTTCCTCCCCCTAATGGAAGATAAAAAACTTGATGGAAAAAGTTCTCAGCCCATTACAGTTTTCCCAGTGTTTTGATTTCTATAATACATGGGTCATTGGCTAAAACTACAATAATTCTTTACACTATGTCAATTTCCTTTACCCCGCCACAGCAGTTCGTTACAGTATACAGTATACCCAAATTTCACAAGATTCCTTCTGATCACCTCTTTCCATTCAAAAGAATACACTTTCCTGTAAAATGTTTTGCAAAGACCATTAACAGAAGCCAAATCACTAGGAAAAGCAGAAAAAAGCAGGAATTGATCTAATGGAGGACTGTTTTGCTAATGGACAACTGTTTATAGCATGTTTAAGAGTAAGCAGCTCGAATGACCTAGTAATATTACAATTATTATTTGGTTGATGTCTTTATCCAAAGCAGCTTACAAGATTTCATATAGAATTGGTTATATTTCTTTTGTTTTTCCAACTGAAGGCTCCTACTTCTTCTTTTTTCAGCTGCTTCTGTTAGGGGTTGCCACATTGGATCATCTTCTTCAATATCTTCCTGTCCTCTTCATCTTGTTCTGTTACACCCACCACCTTCATGACCCTTCTCACCACATCCATAAAACTTCTTTTAGGCCTTGCTCTTTTCCTTTTTTCTGACAACTCTATCCTTATAATCCTTTTCCCAATTTTCACAGTATCTCTCCTCTGCACATGTCCAAACCAACGCAATCTCACCTCACTGACTTTGTCTCCCAACCGTCCAACTTGAGCTGACCCTCTAATGTACTCATTTCTAATCCTATCCATCCTCGTCACACCCAGTGCAAACCTTAACATCTTTAACTCTGCCACCTCCAGCTCTGTCTCCTGTTTTTTTGGTCAGTGCTACCGTCTCCAATACATATAACATAGCTGATCTCACTACCATCTCTACTGTCTTATAGACCTTCCCATTCAATCTTGCTAGTACCCATCTGTCACAAATCACTCCTGACAGTCATCGCCATCCACTCCACCCTGCCTGCACCCTTTTCTCCACCTTTCTTCCACACTCCCTGTATTTAAACCCATCCACCGTCACCATCTCTACTCCTTGCATCCTCACCATTCCACTAATCTCCCTCTCATTTACACACATGTATTCTGTCTTGTTCCTACTGACCTTCATTCCTCTCCACTCTAGAGCATATTTCCACCTCTCCAGGGCCTCCTCAACCTGCTCCCTACTTCCGCTACAGATCACAATGTCATCCACAAACATCATAGTCCACAGGGACTCCTGTCTAATCTCGTCTGTCAACCTGTCCATCACCATTACAAATAAAAATATATTGCACTACAAATATTGTTTTTCCAACTGAAGTACAGACTGGTAAAGTGACTTGGTCATAGTCAGAACTCCCAACCTCAGGATTTGAAGGCCAAGGTGCAAAGTGTTAACCAATACAGCAAACCACCATCTAATAATAATAGCCTTTTGTAAACAAAAAACAAAAAATATCCTACAAATATTGTATACATTAAAGCACTTAGTTACATAGTATTTCTGAGACACCCAGGTAGCCAAGCTCTATAACTGATGCCCATTTACAAAACTAACACTGTTAGTATATTTTATATCTATATCTACAAATACACATTTGTTTTTATGATTGACTATTCAGAAACCTTACAACCTGTGGGTACAAACTGTTCCTGAATGCTCCTGTGCCATTTGCTAGAAGTTATCAATGATTATTTATATTTTTCTGTTGACTAAACTAAATATAAAGTCATTTTTTAAACCTTACATCGGCATCGTCATTTTTTTTCAATTTTGCATTTATTTCTTAAATAACTGAATAAAAGGGGCGGCACGGTGGCGCAGTGGTAGCGCTGCTCCCTCTCAGTTAGGAGACCTGGGTTCGCTTCCCGGGTCCTCCTGTGTGGAGTTTGCATGTTCTCCCGTGTCTGCGTGGGTTTCCTCCGGGTGCTCCGGTTTCCTCCCACAATCCAAAGACATGCAGGTTAGGTGGATTGGCGATTCTAGATTGGCCCTAGTGTGTGCTTGGTGTGTGGGTGTGTTTGTGTGTGTCCTGCAGTGGGTTGGCACCCTGCCCAGGATTGGTTCCTGCCTTGTGCCCTGTGTTGGCTGGGATTGGCTCCAGCAGACCCCCGTGACCCTGTATTCGGATTCAGCGGGTTAGACAATGGATGGATGGATAACTGAATAAAAAAAGTCAGCTAAGGTTGGAATCTGTAAAGGTTCTCTCAGCTTGTAGGGTTTTATATTTTTCTCTTTTCACTTGTTCATCCATTTTCTGAATACTCACTTTCAATTAGATGGTTGTGGGTCTATCCTGGCTGTATTCTCTCTATCACACACACACAGACTTACACTGGGACAATTCTGATTTGTACCTGAAGGATTATCTGTGACATAGCAATAATATTCTGTTGACAGATGAGCCAACAATAGGACTTTTAAGTGGCAGGTACCCTGCTAGGTCTGAAGAAAAGCTGATATTGTTTCACTGGGAAGAATCCCGTGTTCTTCTCAGTGTTCAATGTGTTCCATGATGGTGATATTATGTATGGATTGGGAACACTGCTTAAAGAGGACCTGGTTGACTCCTTCTCTTTGGGAGAATGTCACAGTACATGTTGTTCAATTCAAGTAGAAGGAAATATAATCAAAAATGAAGTCTGTATCAGAAAAAAATGTCTTTTGGAGTGGCCTATTCATAGTACAGACGGAAGATGAATTGTTGAGGAAGGACCAGAAATGAGCAAATCAATAAATGCCAAGTTGCTGATGCTTTCTGCTAGGACATACTGTATGGGTTAAATCTCAATGATGAGACATTATAATCCATGGGGGCAATTCATTTTTCACAGGGTATTTTATAAGGTCTTTAATATATTATATAAAAAGGTATATGGTAATTTAAAAATAATGTAATTTGTCCACTAGAATTCCCTTTATTCTAATATTACATTCTTAATGAAATCATCTTAATATTCATGATGAAAAATATCAAACAATGTAGAAAATCAGACTGGAGTAAATACTTGTCAGGGAAGCCTAAGCTACTGTAGCAAACTGATGACATGGATTCTGGGGTTTACCAATTTCTGAATAAATAAATATATACTGTATATAAATATATACATTAACTGATAAGTATACAAAAGTACAAATTTATATGTATATATATATATATATATATATATATATATATATACACATACATACACATATACATAACATGAGGGTTATATTTTGATAGCATTTTTGTTGCGATTTTGTTGTGCTATCCCATCCCAAATGGACCACCTGACAGCGGCCCATATTGTTTAAGGCTTATGGAAAGTGGCATTAAACTCTTGTCATTTCATTCACAGACTCCCAAGTCCTCCCTTCTCGCCACTGTCTGCATTCCTGCCTGTCAAGCTGGCGGACTTTTATAGTCATGCAGAGGGGCCTGGCGGGGACATCTTGAAGCAATCCCCCTGCTTTGGGATAAGCAGTGCGATTCCAGCACTAACCCAAACTGCAGGAAGTGAGGGTTTGGCTGTAAGCAGGCCTGTGGTCTGTGTCTGGTCTGGACTTTACACATTTCTGCTGATGCACCAAAACAAAGTTCAGTGCTGTTAAGCAAAAGCTGTTAACATACCCACTTGAACTAATAAAAAAATGTGAACTCGCTCCAAAGTACCTAGAGAAGATAATAAAATAACAGCATCTTTGCTGCATGGCTTCAGAGTGTAGTGAGTTTATGTGAACCCCACCTCCCACTTTCTGACAAAACTGCACCTGATGAACAAAATGTGATACTTGCCACATGCCTGCATGTCTTTGTAACCTCTACATGTCAAAACATTAACCAAAAAATGTGTACTGGATTTACTTGCTGTGTAATAGAGATGAAAGCCAAACAACTTCATTTAGGCTATTGCCAGTAGAAATCTGAAAAGGCTGCTAGCAGCGTTAAGATTCTTACAAGTAGACATTTTGATCATCGGTAGTTCACTATAATACTTGAATAATGAAATTTTACTGGAAAATAATACAACTGTGTTATGCGTGGAAAACATAACCCCTAATTAACTTAGGATATCCAGGGCATAAGTTTTTAAGAAGATCAGCTTGAAACATTTATTTGTGGTTGCCAAGGTATATATCGGGTATATATTCTTGTTGGCGCGGCTATTTTTTTCTGTTTTGCCAGACCACAGAAATACTAAAGCAGAGCTTTGGTAAAGACCCAAAACAGAGCTCGGTGTTCCATCTACTGGATGAAAAAATGAAGTACAATTACAGAGAATTCAAGGAATGATGATTTCAGTGCAAAGGCCACAAATGGGACTGAGAACTAAAGAACAGTTCTGTATTTTAAGACCATAAAAAGGTGCAACACACAATCTTTCACAAGTCAAGTTTATAATTTTGCAACAACATTCTGTCACTTTTTAATCCAGCTGGAATCACCATAAGTTTTACTGAGTTGAATCAGTGGGCAACTTAGATGATATCTTTGACAACAACATGTTATTTAAAACACACATTACAAAACTATCCAAATCCTGTATTTCCCCATAATAAAAATGTTGGAAGATTAAGACATTTTCTAAATATGTAGGATACTGAGAAATTCATTTACTGTATACCTTTTCTTCTATTAGGATTGACTAATGCAATGCATTACTCACTGACTGCTGAAATCATTCTTTACACAGCTTTCAGTTAGTTCAAAACGCTGTTGTAAGAATCATTATACATATAAAGCCTTATATGGCCAAAGCCTGACTTACTTATCTGAACTTATTATTAATTAAAATCCAAAGAACACATTGAGAATTTAAGATGCTGGCCTACTTAAGATTCCAAGAATTAATAAAATAACAGTGGGAGGTTGAGCTTTTAGTTACAGTGGCCTGAAGCTGTTGAATGATCTGCCTGCTGATGTAAGAGATGCCCCTTCATTCTCAGCTTTTAAATCCAAGCTGAAGACTCACTAATTTAGTCTAGTATACTCTGACTGGAACTGCTGATTAGCTGTGCGTGCAGAATTTCTGAGTGATAGTAATTTGTGCAGAAATAAAGGTTTATAAACCATTACTAACACTCCTCTATACGGGTTTTTCTCCTCTGTATCTTGATGTGACACCTCTACTGCCAGGCTGCTCCCTTTCATATGGATAAAGGAGCACTGGAATCATCAGATGGAAAGATTCTCTCCTCAGACTGGATGGCCAGCACAGACTCCACTATAGAACACCCGGGAGTAGGTAAGCGGCCAGTTGTTTCTTCTTTGTAATTCGAATCTCCTCTATTGTCAACAGAACGTAGTTCACCTGTTAATTAATGGACAAATATTGATGTTTTCCATTTATATTTAATCAGTTTATACAGTATCTTGTTTTCTGTGTGTTGTAATAAATCTTTATTATATGCATACCAGTTGTGTATTTAGTAATTAGTTTAATTTTTACTTTAATTTTAACTGAGAATTGTTCACAGTGCTCTGTGCCTGCACTCAGTGGAGAATGCCATACAAGAAGTAAGTTGCTTTGTATTGTACTTTATTATTTTTGTTGATGAGTAAGTGAATGAGCCTGTCAACTTTACATTTTATATATTTTGGAGGATGGCCAGGGCTTTTACCTGGCTGGGACACCTTCATAAAGTAAGGACTGGGGAAGAGGTTATGCATAGGGCATTATCTCCCCTGGAGCACTAGATGGCAGCCCCCCCGGGTCAGAGCTGTGCCTCAGATTCCCACAGGGCTCCATGGGAGTTGGAGTTCAGTACAGCCCTATTGGGTTCCAGCAGGGGCTCCTGGACCACGCTAACATGCCACTGGAAGTCCTCCCGGGTGCAGGATAAAAGAAGCCCGCTCCACTACTCCGGGAAGAAGAAGATGAAGCTTGCTGGAGGAGGAGTGGAGGCGGAAAGACACAGACAAAGAAGAAGAAAAACGAATTGCTGTGTGGTATTTGTGTTGTACTGTGCTTTGTACAGTGCTGGTTGGTGGGAAGCAATTTGGAAAGCATTTTCTACAGCAAAATAAAACCTGTGTGGTGTGCTGGTCAGGTGTGGAGAGCTGGAGCACCCCCTGTAGGCCTATATATATATATATATATATATATATATATATATATATATATATATATATATATATATATATATATACTCAGCAAAAAAAAGAAACGTTTCTTTTTCAGGACTGTGTATTTTAACAATAATGTTTTAAAAATCCAAATAACTTTACAGATCTTCATTGTAAAGGGTTTAAACAATGTTTTCCATGCATGTTCAATTAACCATAATCAATTAATTAACATGCACCTGTGGAATGGTCGTTAAGACCTTAACAGCTTACAGAAAGTAGGCATTTAAGGTCACAGTTCTACAAACGCAGGACACTAAAGAGACTTGTCTACCGACTGTGAAAAACACCCAAAGAAAGATGCCCAGGGTCCCTGCTCATCTGCGTGAACGTGCATTAGGCATGCTGCAGGGAGGCATGAGGACTACTGATGTGGCTAGGGCAATAAATTGCCATGTCCGCACTGTGAGACGCCTAAGACAGCGCTACAGGGAGACAGGAAGGACAGCTGATCATTCTCGCAGTGGAAGACCACGTGTAACAACACCTGCACAGGATCGGTACATCCGAATATCACACCTGCGTGACAGGTACAGGATGGCCACAACAACAGCAGGACAATGCCACCAGCCATACTGCTCGTTCTGTGCGTGAGTTTCTGCATGACAGCAATGTCAGTGTTCTGCCATGGCCAGCGAAGAGCCCGGATCTCAATCCCATTGAGCATGTCTGGGACCTGTTGGATCGCAGGGTGAGGGCTAGGGCCATTCCCCCCAGAAATGTCCAGGAACTTGCAGGTGCCTTGGTGGAAGAGTGGGGTAACATCTCACAGCAAGAACTGACAAATCTGGTCCAGTCCATGAGGAGGAGATGCACTGCAGTACTTCAAGCAGCTGGTGGACACACCAGATACTGACTGGCTCTTTTGATTTTGAGCCTCTCTTCATTCAGGGACACATTGTGAAACATTTGTAGTTTATGTCTTATGGTGTTGACTCTTTTACTGTTCATACAAATATTTACACATTAAGTTTACTGAAAGTAAAAACAGTTGAAAGTCAGAGGATGTTTCTTTTTTTGCTGAGTATATATATATATATATATATATATATATATATATATATATATATATATATATATATTGTGACGGGCAGCCTCCGCACTACCTACCCTGGGACACTGGGGGCAGCCCTGCTGAGGACCCTCTGAGCCCTCTTCAGAGTTTGGTGCTGCCCTGTTGGATTCCAGCTAATTATGATGGGCCACCTGGAGCACTCCGAGGTGCTGAATAAAAGGAGCTGCCTCACTCCACTCGAGAAGCCAGAGTTGGGAGGAGGTGCATGAAGCTCGCTAAAGAGGAGTGGAAGCAGAAGGACTAGCAAAGATTAGTGTGGCTAAGTATTGTGCTCTGGGGAGCAGAGAAAGCACTCTCACCTGTAAATAAAAGCATGTGCTGTTTGGAAAACTTGTGTCTGCCTGTCTGTGTCTGGTTAGGGTGGCTGTACACACCCTTGGGCATCACACCCTTGGGCATCACATGTTTGCCACACAACACATTCCCAAGTGTGGTGGAAGTCGAGCACAGGGCTCTGCAGCTCACACTGGTGGCCCACACGGAACCCAACAGGGCTGCACCAAACTCCAGCTCCCAGCATGTCCTGCGGGAATCTGTGGTGCCACAGCCACCCAGGAGGGCTGCCCCTAGCATCCCAGGGGAGGTAGTGCCTTGCAGGTGCTCTCTCCCCTGGTTCTTTCATCCAGTTGGTGTCCTGGCCAGGTAATGGCCATGGCTGTCCGTCACAATATATATATAATAGATGGATGGATGGATAGATATGTATAAAAATATATTTTTTATATACATACATACACATATATACACACACACACACACAGACATACTGCCGATTAAAAGTTTTGCAACACCTCAGTTTTTCCAGTTTTTTCTTCAAATGTAATCAGTTGAAATGCAATGAATGACCTGAAAGAGCAAAAAGGTAAGCAGTAAACTGCCAGAGGTTTAAATCTAAAGTTTAGGTTAGCAAAAACTAAAAAAACAAAAATCAGAAAATTACAAATGATCCTTCTTCAAGGAACAAATAATATGATACAACCTACAGTTGTTCTGCAGAAGTTCAAGTAAATAAGCTTTGCAAGTTGAAGCAAACAGTTTGCACAAGTGTCCCAACTTCTATTGATTAATTAAAAACCCTTTGACTATGTTACTACACTATCTGAAGTAACGATATCTCCATTATTTTTAGTGTCCATGGAAAAGACTGAAAAAAAAAACACAAAACAAAGTGCACATCGTGACGTGACACAATGTAATTGCTTTTACCAGGCAACTGCAAGTGGGAGCTGAGCCAATGAATGCAACAGATGTAAAAAGTGGCCTTCAGCATGATGATGAGAATTTATAATGACAAAACATAATATCAGATAATCAGATTAAATGAATGGGTACAAAAGATATCATACAGTAATGTATGACACCCTTTTTGAAATTGTACAATTGAGCTAAAAAGGTACACCCCTTGCAAATAATTGCTACTAATAAAATGATAAAAATGCACAGAGTATATACAGAATAACTCATAATTCTCATACATTCATTTCAGCATTTCTTTAGCTGGATTTCACATTGAATTATATTTTTGTAATGTGTGTTTACATCACAGACTTTCAGCTAATGTAGCACTAATACAAAAATCCCATTAAACCATACACATTAATGGAGTAACTGACGTGATATAAAATGGGTTGGAACACATCAGAATGCTTCTCTGCCACAAAACTCAAACACAGTCCATGTCAAGGGGAAATGCATGGCTTTAACAGATAATACCTTACTTAGCAAATCTCACATGAATCTGTCAATAGCTGCCTTAAACTTCTTCACACAAAGCTGACTGTTTTTTTGAGAAATGTATGTTCAGATTTTCATACTCTCTCCAGTTCTCACTCCAAAAACTACTGGCACATTTCCTCGTAAGTTTTCCCATAGGTAAGGCACTCAATAAATAAATATATATATATATATATAATATATACACAGGGTGGTCCAAATCTAATTATGCAGACCCAGATCGTCTGGATGACTTATTTATGCAGGGATGATTTCAGTTCAGTGGGAAGATGATTCTTCGTGTCGTCAGTTTGCACACTTCTCGATGGTCCGGGATTTTTCAGGTGATTTTCCATGTAATAAACTTAAGTTATAGCGTAATGAAAATTGCATAATTAGATCTGGACCACCCTATATATATATATATATCTATAATGTACCAAATAAAATAATTATTAATGATGTCATACATGAATGAAGGAATCATGGTACACACTCTGCACTACATATAATTAGGAATAACAAGCAGGGGCAGATTCATATGCATGTATACTTTACTTTAATGTTTGCCTTCCCTATTGTGTACAAACAGAAATATCAGTGTCACTTAGGAGAGTAGAACACAAGAACATCAGATGAATAATGCACTGCATTTTAGTAAACTTGCCAGCCTAACTGAAACTCATGTAACCTAACTTGTGAAGTAAAGTAATACTATTCCATAGAAGCTGCACGATGGCTAGAAGGTGATATTAAAATTTTTCATGGCTTAGAAATTTGATTAATTTATCCAATTTTTAATACCAGAAATGTTTTCTCTATGATTATTTCCACATTTTCCAGATTCACTTAATTCTTATTTATTTTGACAATGGCCACTAGGCAAGGATTATCCTAAAATAAGTAGTCAGATGATTACAGGGCATTGACAACCAGGCTTCCACTTGCTCTCTCCAGAAAGATCACAAGGCACTACTCACAGAAGGCAATCAAAAGAGAGCCAAAGTGTTGTAAGGCAGATACTAAATCCATGCACTGTGTCACTATGTTGCAATTTTTCCAGCTACTTTGTTTTAATTTATACTCCACTGTTATGACTGACTGGTATCCCAAAGGATCAGCTTTCATAGGAGTCAAGTTTTGTACTCTTAACTTCTTTGTATCTTTAGTAATTCTGTTTATTACCTATTAACACAATGTCCTAATTTGTGTACATATATTTAGTACATTGTCTGTCCATCCATCCATCCATTACCAACCCGCTATAGGGTCATGGGGGTCTTCTAGAGCCAATCCCAGCCAACATATTGTGCAAGGCAGGAAACAAACCCCAGGCAGGGCACCAGCCCACCACAGTGTAGTACATTGTTTTTCTGTGAAATATTACTCCTGAAAACAGGTAGAGGACATTCAATATAGGATTATGACATGCATAGTTTAAAATAAAAAAAACAAAAAAACAGGCAACCTAATGAATGAATTAAAACTGACAGTCCACTTTTCTAGGCAGTTCCAGGGCCCAACTAATCAGTCTGCATAGTTTCACATTAGCAATACAGCCACACTGCTGTGAGCTCACTAAAATGCCTTCCTTTGGAAAGTTGTCTTACCAGCAAAAACCCCTGCTGGTATTACTTACATTTGGTGTTTGTACCACAGCCCAAAAGGTTCCATCCTATACATTGGCTCCTTATTTGAAGTGCAAAGCAACAGACATACTGGCACCTAAATAAAGGTATGAAAAGAGTTTCCATTTGGCTCTGTGAAGGGACACAGCAGTTGAAGGTTTTATTTTACAAGTCACAACGTAACTATACCTGTGGCAGACAGATCGAGGAACAGAAAAACTGAACAATTTTTAGACCATTTTGACAGTAAAGTTTTCATTGCTACAAATTCATGCCAATGTAAACACATCACACCAACACAAGCAAAAAAACAGGAAAGGATCAAGGCCATAACCCAACATTTGCACATGTAACCCATTACAAACACAGGATTAAAAGGGAGCTTCTGGTTTAGTTTAATGGACCTTTCAGAGAAAAATGCAAAATCATTTTGAAATCCCAACATTTCTGAATTGTAGTTTTAGGGCCTGACAGCTTCAGAAAGTATTAATCATGTCTAGATTTGAGTACTCTGATACATTCCTCAGGTTTACATTGTACTTCAGCACTTCATAGGAAAGGAGTGTTTAAAATGGCATCATCTCCAGTTGGCTTATTTGTAACTTCCCTGTTTTAATGTAAGGTGTCGTTCATCATGGTACATTTCCCTGCTTCCTAAGAAGCTGTTAAGTACTGTGTGCTCTCCTAACATAAACAACTGTGGAAAGCCATCCTGGGAGGTTTATATTTTTCATACCATCCTTCTGCTTAAGCTATAAGACTCACTTATTCCCATTCAGGGGCAGAAAGACTGTCCAAAATCATGCAATGATGAAATCACACTAGCGCAACACAAGTCCCACAACTGTTTAGACAGCGTAAAACACTCATTCACACATCACCAGGCCAGTCACACATGGACAGATTAAGCAGACACCACCAAAAGGTGCTACACGGCTTATGACATATTGCTGCATTGTCTATCACTTTTGGGAAAAGGTTTCTGTAAAACAAAACATGCAAACACACAATGGTGGCAGCTGAACCCATATGCAAGTACAGTTGGGATGCCATTCATAATACTGAGTTTTTTCTTAACCCTGTGTACCAAACTGCATTATCCAGTCTAACAATGAAACAGCTTTGAAACTCTTAAAAGTTGTGGGCAAAGAACCACTGCACTTCTATTTGAGCTGGTCCAAAGCTGTGACATTTTAAAGCTGGAAAATAAAAACAGTTCTAGGGAGCTGAACCTAGCAGGTTAGTATGAAGAAAGAAAGAATGTTACATTCACCACATAATTAGTACATGAAATGTACTTTATTCTCTATATTCTTAACAATGTAGATGACTTTTATGTGCAAGAAACAGCATCATGCAGGAATTACTGATAAAAGCATCCAAAAAAAAAACGAAACATCATGCCGTTCGACTGCGGTTACAGCTCATAACATGCTGACCACAGGCATGTTGGCAATATTTGCCTTTCTATATAACAAGTACACACATGCTGCTGTATCCTAGGGTGTCCCAGCTAAAGCAAAACTGAGTGGACTCCAGTCCAAAAGCAATTTTTCTAAGCTCACTCACTTCTGGAAGCTTTCAAGTGATTAATTAATCTGCCAGAAGGTATTACGCGATCAGAGATAACCTCAGTAAAATCTGGAAAGAGTTGTCAAGTCTCTTACTCCCTGCAGGTGGCAGCAATAATACCTTAAGTGTGGTAGAGCATTGTAGGGTGAAGTTGTAACAGGTACCATGGTTGTCACATCTTTTATGAGGACCCTCTGACATAATCAGTATTCTTAATGACTGAGCATGTAATTAAGGAGGGCATGAGAAAATCCAAAAGTGTCAGATTCACTAAGAACAGCTGAGAAGTCAAGAAAAATTACAGTTACTGGAGGGACAGGAAAGGGAAAGAGCAAACAGAAGAACAGAGTCTGATCTGTAATGGTTAAACAAAATGCAGAAGACATTACTGTGTAAGCATCTGGTGTTTTCTAAAAGTACTTATTATTATAACTAGGTTGGTATCCCATACCATGCATGTGTGTGTATGCCTGTGAGACAAATATAGAACTAATAAAAAAGATAGAGACCAATGTGTGGGTGTGCTAACCAACTGTATATGGAGTTCATATTTGTTTAGAAATGACCTTGTGACATATTCAAAGTCACCACTGTCATTCCATAAAGCTTTTTAACTAGCAGAGTTTTTGGAACAACCAAAAGGAGTCATGTCAAGCTGGTTGGTCCACAATGTTTTAACGTTTTCCTTTCACAAAATAAACAGTCTTTATCATACCACATTGATTCTTTTAGCTGCAAGAGATGTTCTAGAGTTCTGTCGTGGCCAGTGTCCTGTTCTGCCCCATGGTTTGGGATATCAGATAACTAAAATGACAATGAAGGACACAAGCACTACTAGGCTGGCACTAAGCTCACCAGAACTACTGGCAGAAGAAAAGGAAAATTGGAATATTAGAGGCCAAAATGGCTAATTCAGCCAGTCACACACTGTCATGGAGTACTTTTAGTCACTGGACCTTCCACCATGGTGTGCTACTTTTTTACTTATAGCAACCAGACCCCTCTGATCTGGCCCATCTTCAACCATAGCCAATTTCAACAAACAAACTGGCATAGGAACGACTGTTTGTAGATTATTATACCATTGTTCTGTGTAGTTCTGGGTCTTGCACCTACTATATGTAATAGTTTGCACTTTTTGCTGTTTTAGGTGCTGTGTTGCTTTTGGAGCAAGTGCATTCCACTATATATGTATATATATTATAATTCAGTAAAGCTTGTTTGAGAATGTCTGTTCATCTGTTATCTGTTATTGATAAGTCATCTATCTATCTATCATAAAAGACATAAAACATTAAGACTAGCATTAGGTGAGCTGGCACAAGCTGATGGGTTTGCTTTTTTCTATAGTGTGTTTTTTCTACCTGCACTTGTACATTTACTGCTCACTATTATATTGAGAACCTAAAACAGCCTACCTGGACTTTTGTAAATATTGACAACATCCATGAAGAAATGAGGTAAAAGTCGTTCTAGTAGAAGAAGTACATCTTCAAGCTCTTCCAAAATGCCAACTAAAAGGAAATTTTCATTGACATTTTGTTTGGCCCTCTCCAGTGCCCATTCACCTGGTTCCCTTAGAAAAAGAACAGGAAAAATGTGATTAGAATGCACTTGAAGGTAACTGATTTTCTCTGGACTACTTTTAAGTCTTACATACACTTTAAATTCCAATAATAAACAATAAATATCTTAAATGCACAATACATTTTTAAACTGAAGACATTGTAGCAAAAATAATAAAGAGCACTTTTAAATGCCAGGCACAGAGTGCATTTTTTACTGTTTAGGTTGTGAAGTTGACAAGACAGTGCAGTGTTGTCATTGTGTGCACTAATATGCTGTGAAAAATAAAAAAGAACAAATGTAATTGAACGAGGCTGCTAGGCTTATAGGAATAATACTGATTGTCAGTTTTGGAATGAGAACCAATTGCTTACAGAAGAATGTAAGTCAGGCTTGCATTTTATTGAATATTAATCCTATTTAAAGATATTAAAACGATGCCCTGACATGAGCATCATACACTGGGCTGGCTGCAGTTCTGTTGGCTGATAGTGATCATCTCGCACTGTAAAACTTACACTGTTTGTTTTCTTCCCACAAATATATAATACAGTGGGGGAAATAAGGATTTGATTCCCTGTTGAATTTGTAAGTTTGCTCATTTACAAAGAAATTAACGATTTTTATGGTAGTTTCATCTTAATAGAGAGAGGCAGCAAAAAATCGTTTTGGATTAACCAAAAATCCAGAAAAAACACATCACATAAAAGATATAAATTTGATTTGCATATCATTGAGAGAAATAAGTATTTGATCCCCTACAACCCAGCCAGAATTCTGGCTCCCATAGATTGGCTGTGTGCCCATGTGGCACACAGATTACAATCAATCAATTGCAGATACTCCTGATGTTAACTTATGTGTATAAAGCACACCTGTCCACAGAATCAATTTCTTCCATTGCATACTCTCCACCACCATGGACAAGAAGAAAGAGCTGTCAAAGGACGTCAGGGTCAAGACTGCAGACCTCCACAAGGCTGTAATGGGCTACAAGACCATCAGCAAGAAACTTGGTAAGAAGTGACAACTGTTGGTGCAATTATTCAGAAATGGAAGAAATATAAAATAATCAGCAACTGCCTTCAGTCTGGATCTCCATGCAAGATGTTGCCTTATGGGGTGAGGGTGATCATGAGAAAGGTGAGGATCAGCCCAAAACTACAAGGGAGGAGCTTGTGGATGATCTGAAGGCAGTTGGGACCACAGTCGCCAAGAACACCACTGGTAACACACTACGCTGTAATGGACTGAAATCTTGCAGCATCCACAGGGTCCCACTGCTCAAGAAGGCACATGTACAGGCCCAGATGTTCACTGGCAAACTTAAGATGGATCCCAATCTATGGGAGCCAGAATTCTGTCTGGGTTGTAGAGGATCAAATACTTATTTCTCTCAATGACATGCAAATCAAATTTATATCTTTTATGTAATGTGTTTTTTCTGGATTTTGGGTTGATAGTCTGTCTCTCTCCATTAAAATGAAACTACCATAAAATGTAGAGACTGTTCGTTTCTTTGTGAGCAAACAAATTATGCAGGGGATCAAATACTTATTTTCCTCACTGTAAACATGAATAATGCGAAAAATCAAAAAAAAAAAGGTGAAATAAAGAGAATGGAAAAACCATTACTGCACAACTGTATGAAATCTCACACTGTGTAACTAAGATCTCCTGACTGCTGGCACCAATATGCAAATTACATTAGGATGTGACAGCTGTACGTTGAGCCAGGTTTCACTTAAAGTATCATTTTGCCTTTGAAATTAATCAATAGTCTATTACTGTGAGGGACTAATAAAAACAAAGTATGGAGTAAAGGTGAGCAGGAAGTTGAAGCCAACTGCAAGGCAAGGCACATCCCAGACATAATTCACTCACCCAGCCGAGTGAAGGTGTAGTGTTACTTTGGTTCTCGGTTGGGGATGTAATCTAAAAAAAGGTATACTTCACCAGGCCAACAGTGGGCTGCAGTACTGCCCTGTGTTTGTGAAATGTGTTTGCAGAAGTCTCTGTGGGAACAAGTGTGACCTGGCTGTGCATCATGTGTGGCTACTCCCAGGAACACCCCCTCTATCTCCTTAGTGAAATGAGCTTCAAGCCAAGAGAGGAGCAGAAGCAAAGGCTCAGCTGGTGAGGAGGAATGGAGGCCTAATCTGTTATACCGTGCCCTGTGATGGACTGGCACCCTGCCTTGCACCCTGTGCTGGCTGGGATAGGCTCCAGCACCCTCCTCGACTTTGTTTAGGACAAAGCGGGTTAGAAAATGTTTGACTGGTATGCACTATCATCTTCATGGGTACTGAGTTTGCTCCAAAATGGGAAAAAATCCAAAGACAAAAATATTCTTTCATTCATTGATCAATTTTCTTTAACGCTTATTCCAATACAGGATTGTTAACAGCAGAAGCATAGTGGCATCAGGCACAAGTGGAAGTGGCACAGCTGTCCACTACATGGTACAGTCAGGCACAAACCCACACATTCTCAGACAGAGTGAATTTAGAGACACCCAGTAACCTAATACACACATCTTTGACATGGGGGTGTTTGAAAAAACCCACAGAGAAAATGTGCAAACTCCACCAAACAGTGACTGAGCCAGGAAGTGAACTTAGTCACCCGCAGTGGTAACACAAACCACTGCAACACAGTGCCACGCATTAAGATCCTAAAAGATTTTAAATACATTTAGTGCATACGTTATGGAAGTTCACAGACATTACCAGCATTGATTTCAGGCAGATTCTGGAGAACGTTCTCTAATATCACCAACGTAAGCCCTTTCTTTACCTTCCTAGAAGTATACGTATTCATCCATTTATTTGACCTGTTTTTTGTCAAGGAGTCTATTTCTAGCTAATACCACAATAAATGATTAACTGGTGACACCACCACGAATGTTGAGTACATTTTCAAATTACTGATAATCATTAATATTCTTAATTCGATAACTTTGGTATTTTTTAAGTCTAAGTTATTTTTATAACATCTATGTTATATTTTATTTTGCTATATTGTGTTCTAAAGTGAAACATTATTTTAGAAATAAAAAAAAAATTTGTGTGTTTTTCTTGCATTTTAAAATGGAGCTGAAAAAGGAGTACAAAGATGCAAACAAAAGCATTAAAACTTGCTGAATATATCCACGTTGAAATGGCAAAGGTTTCAATTTAAGAAACCGTGTCTTCCACATTTCCGAGGTAAGCCAGTGACACCAAAATTAAACTGGAAGGAATAACTCTTACCTTAAATTATTTGTACTATTTTTCATGAGGTAAGGATATATTTTGTGTTTGTTTGGCTGTTCATAATGGCCGTTGTGGTTAGAGGTTTGGTACTTTCCATTGGCACTTGGCCTACTCCTCATAATAGTTTCAGAATGCATATTTTCATTCGTTTCGCCAATTCCGTTTCATCAACAGTTATATTCCACCATCTCTCATAAGAAATAATCCTACAGTATGTGCCATTGTGATTGTACATGATTTAGAATCTGCACAAGCCATGGTCGCAGATGTGTTTGTTCTCAAATCATTTTTGTTCTTATGCCATGTGCACTTAAATCATATTTTTCTGAATCAAATACTGATTCAGTGGTTTGATGGCAGATGCACACTCACATCATATAATTATTTTACCTCAGTGCCATCTGAAATTGAGTACCACATCTCAGATGCATGTCAACATCAAGCAAAGAAAACTGACTATATATTGCTGCATTTTTTATAAACTGTTGGGTCTGCCAAGAGCGTGCTGTCTTCCAGCATTGTTTTCTTCACCCAGAGTGTGCTCATTCCACTCTGTACTATTTACTCCACATGGAAACTGGTGCAGGCTGTGTGCTAATTACTCCAAGTTGTGTGAAAAACACTCTAAAGACATTCCTAGTATTTTATATATGCTTTCACCAACTGAAATTGTGACCCGTGGAACCCACTGGATATAATGACTGTGTCAGAGGCTACTGTTCACCTATTAGATTCTGTGTTGTTATATTTTACATAGTCAAGGAGCGAGATGCATGCCCAATGGCCATTCGGTGAGTGTTGATTGAGCATTTACACAATATCTCCATTGCACTTCTGCCCATATTATGACTGAACTGACAAATGGCAACAGTTTTTCGCATTTGTCTACAATCACCTGTAGTGAAAAATAGCAAGTTATTATGTGACTTTTTTGTGATTATTGTAATTATCTAGATGTCTACAGAACGGAGACAGCAATTCACTGCTGGGCAGCAACATTCGATAATATTCGATAAAATTATTACAGCAACAAGAAGGGGGTTTCTGAGGTGAAATGGACATGCTAGAGGAAACCACAGCCCAAAGACTGGAAGACTGATGTGGAGGGAGACAAACACTAAGGTAAAGGGCATAGCCAGTCTCTATGTAATCTTATGACAAAGGTTGCTTTGTTTAGTCATGTTTACACAAGAAAACATGAAATTTGCCTTTTCAGTTCTAATAACAAGAAAGAAAGAAAGAAAGAAATTAAACAAAACAAACAGAGACAAGACAGGTTAAGGTAAGGCAGTTTGATAATGCACACTGTATTTGCACAATAATGGTTACAGGATACATATCAAACCTTAATAATTATCTCTGATGTTCCTTATTAAAAAGTCATATGACACTGGGAAGAAAGGAATTACTGGAGTAATTTGTGTGGGTTTTCAAAGCGACTATCCTTCCTGACTTACTGAAGTTCAGTTCTACATGTAATGGATGTCTATCGTCAGTTGAGATTGTTTCTAGTTTCTTTAGCTTTTTCCTCTGACACATACTAGTCAGATCATCTACATCAGTCCCAATAACTTTAGCTGCAAGCTTAGTAATCTGCTGGAGCTTTTTAAAATTTTTGTTTGTTAGACCACTAAACCAGGCAATGAACCTGAAAGTGATAACAAACTGAATCATACTGCGATAAAAAGACAACATGAGGTCCTTGTCTACTTTAAATAGTTTCAGTTTATGGAGGAGAAATAAACACTGATTGTTTTTAGAGAATATTTTTTTGTATTTGCATTCCAGTTAAGATTGTTATCTAAGTTAGTTTCTAAGTATTTCTATTCATTCACTATTTCTAGCCCCTCCCCCAAAACAACAATGGGTGAACATACAGATCTCTTGTCTCTTAAAATTAAATATCATTTTCTGGTCTTTTCTACATTCAGAGTGAGGTAGTTTTTATTACATCAGTTTACTATACTTGATTTAGATAGTGGCTTTCATCCTCCCCAGATATGCCACCTATGAGCATAGTGTCATCAGCATATTTGATAATGGAGCAGTGATCACTGCTCTGTCTCAGGTCACTTGTGTACAGAGTAAACAGTAATGGTGATAAGACGCACCCCAGCGGACTCCCTGTGTTTGAAAGAATGACTTTTGAGAAAGCGTCCTGTTAAGAAGGCAGGCTCCATTGTAGGATTAAAGTTGGACAGTTTAACATCTGTGGCAGAGCGACGGGCACTAAGCAAACTCCTGTCAATCATGAAGAATCCACTGCATCCACTGCACAGTGTCATCTCCAGGAAGATGAGTAGCTTCAGTGACAGACTTTTGTCACTGTCTTGCTCCACTGACAGACTGAGGAGATCGTTCCTCCCCCACACTATGCGACTCTTCAATTCCACCCGGGGGAGTAAATGCGAACATTAATTTTATTTTAATTCTTTTCATTTTTATTACTATTTAATTTAATATTGTTTCTTTGTATCAGTATACTGCTGCTGGATTATGCGAATTTCCCCTTGGGATTAATAAAGTATCTATCTATCTATCTATCTATCTACCTTGACTCTCTGTGGATCAATTGAAAAGTGAAATGTTCAGTAAGGCTTTTGTTTTTATATCTGCAACCCTAATCGTTGACCTCCATTTTAAAATAAAGGAACAGGCAGGGAATTTTATAAATGTATACAACTGCTTCACTTTAGAACATAATTTCATTTAGAAAATTAATATATACAAAAATAAAAACTTTGACTTGAAAAATACCAAACCTATCCTTTAATATGCAATAATCATATAAAAAAAATAAGTTATAGAAAGTCTACAAATGATATTTATTTAATTTGGTTTATAATGCTACTGAATTACCTTATTCTGCCAAAGCATCGGTTTCAAATAATGGTGTTTTCTGCCCTATATATATTTTCTAAGTCAAGACTAATAATTACACTAAACATAAGAAGTTTTGCTACCCACTGACGCAACACAACACTTTTCAATAAGTTTAAAGTTGCTTCAAATGGCAAAAATTGGTAAACATTATGCTTTCAGATTTAGCCATTTAATGCAAATAAGGTGTACTGAATAAATCTCCTATCTGGTCCTGTTTTTCTTTGTATCAACAGAGAAGTAACAGTTCCTTTGCAAATGTTTATCATTCACTTATTCAAGATCTGAGAGTTGAAAATTACGGATCAAGTTTGTTTCTGGAAATAAACACATTATTGCAGCAGACATCAATACATATTACCCACAAGAATGCTCATTCATGGCAATATTGGGAAATTAAAGTGATTATTTTCACCACATTGTTTTTTTAAAACCAGTGTAACCATTATGTTGAAAGGAAATAAGAATCATGAATCATAGCTTAAAGTAAAACACCGCCCTGGAGCAATTTATTTACGTCACATTTGCTTTTCCATGGGTTTCTTAGTCTGACATTTTCAGAAGGAAACCACAAACAAAAGCTTGAAATCTGTTTGCAATATAATAATGTAAATTATGTTTCTCAATAAAGCTCCTGTATTTCCACTTGTCTTGATACTATCATTATAGGCAGATGCTCTAGGCCAAAGGCTCATTACTACTGAAGCATGGATATGTCTGTGTTTTGAAAGAAAAAAAAACATCTAGGTTCAAGTGAGTTACTGTATATACCTTATTAGTTACTTACGTCATTCTTGGGAAATGAGGCAGCTCTTTCCTCAGGTAAGTACAGTAATTCATGACACTTTCAGGCCTAAGCACCTTTACTAGCACTTACAGTATACTCAGTTAATCAATTTGACCCAGGAGACAACTGAAAGAGATGGCTATGTCTATCCAAAATCATTATTTAAGCGACTCAAGAAGACCTGAAAAATGGGAAGAGTGTAAAATAAAGAGAAAATTATGTGGTAAGTTCACTCCTATTTTATTATACAGGCAGAAGAAAAAATGTTTGAAATGTTAAGTATCTGGTAATGGCTCCTCCATCTGTCTCACACACAGTGGCAGATTTAAAGGTTTGGTACCCCTAGGCCAGTGGTTCCCATACTTTTTTAAGATACAACCTACGTTTGGTGAGAATTTTGTTTGCGGCCTCCCCAACTACTACCATATTGAACCCCATTCATAAGCAAACAGCAACTGACTGGCGGAAAATAGTTAGCAAATAATACAACTTCTGGTGCCATCTGTTAATCAGTAGCACAATTTGCTTTTGTTCTTCGTGTTTCCTGGACTTTTCTACCATGTTTGAGAAAGAGCATGCTAATTATTTTTAATCGCTGCATCATTGCTTGATGGCGCTAGAGTCTCCTGAAAATTTCAGTTTGGTTTCATTTATATAAGCTAGCAAAGTGTGGTGAGGTATCATTTACAAGCTGAACACTGTGCTGGTGAAGTGACAAGTACAATATTGAATATTCAATGATAAGTACGAGCTGTACCCAATTTGTTAAAGATTGATACATTTTTAAAAAGATCTTTGGTACCTTCTACGTGTGGCAGTGACAAGATTAAAAAGAAAAATAGATTGTACAGCAATGAATATCTCAAATATGGTTTTTACAGTTATTTGCAGTGAACCCAGTGTGTAGTTTGTCGAGAAGTGCTGTCAAAAGAAAGTATGGATCCGTCAAAGCTACTTCAACATTTTAATACCAAACATCTAGACAAAAAGGCAAGACTGTGGAATTCTATGAAAGGAAGTTAAACTACCTCCACAAGGAGCAAGCCATTTTTACTTTGGCAACCACCACTAATGAAAAAGCATAACTAGCAAGTTATCAACTTGCATTTCACATTACAAAAGCTAGTAAGCCACATATAATTGCTGAAAATATGATTTTACCAACAGCTATTGATATGGTGCAAATAATGGTTGATGAGAAGGAGTTTGCTTTGTTCAAAACAACACCTCTCTCCAATACTATGATCCCAAGAAGAAGTGATATGGCAGGAGATATTCAAACACAAGTTCACAAAGTTCAGTCACAAACTGCCAGATCCATGGAGGCTTCTTCGCCCAAAGACTTTGCACCTTTTATAGATACTCAGAAACTGATTTTTTTAACATAATATTTTTTAGTATGATACCATTGTTATTTCTTACCATGTTCATGTATCATGCTAGTTAAAAATTCCAGCTTTTTAAGTTAGACTCACAACTCCACCCAAAACATTTTTTTTCATCTGTTCATGTTGTTTTTAATGATACGTTCAAAGAGCACAGGGATAACAAAACTGCTGATAAAATGGGCTTCAATGGAGACCCAGCTTGAATAACAGCAAACAATACCAAATATAGAAGGAAAAAAATTCAAAATTTACTTATGTATCATAATTCACATGTCAAGTGATCCAGTTGTGTACTCATAATGTCCCAAATGCATTTATTTTAGCTAAAATATTGTTAAATATTTTGTTTCTGAAAAATCCTATGATGCACAAGAGAGAAGCACATTTAAATGTGCTTGAGCTTTTGTGTTGATTCACCTCTTCCTTCATTTGTTGGTTGGTAAGCTAAAACAGCAGTTTCTAAAACTATACTAATGAATTGGCTTTCTGCTTGTTGACACACCTCAGATATGGATAAATACGAGGTCTGCTTTCTAATTGGTAATGTTTTTGCTTATTTTTCTTTACCTTTTAATCTCTTATCGTAAACCCTTCTCAGACACGCTCTGCTACGTTGATATCATGTAAGGAGCTGTGATCACCAATGACTGAGCTATTACTGGGTACAATAATTAAAATAGTAGTCTAAGGAGATGAATCTTGAGTTGAAGTTGTTTGCATGTTCTTCTCTTTTGTACCTTTTCCAGAAATGGTTCATTTAACAAACTTTTAGTCCGTATACATGCATTTGGGACATTGAGAGCATACAGCTGGAAACGTGACATGTAGATTATACAATATGATAATTTTAGATTTTTTTCATGGACATTTTGATTTTGTCTGATGTTGTTCAAGTAGGGTCTCCACAGAAGCCCACTGTTTCACTTCTGTTAACTCTGCTTCCCATAAAAACATGATATTAAAGGTTTTGCTCTATCATCACTACAAACCATGCAGGCTAAGGTAACAGATAAAAAATACAGTATATCATTTTTGGGTAGAGTATTCCTTTAATCTTTAATTGGCTGCAGATGAAGATTTCATTTAATTTACTTCAACAACAACAAACTATATATCACTGGAGAAACAGTATCTGCCAGAACTCTGTGACAGTTTCCCTGTTGAATATCAATGTTAACATTTTGGAAAAAAAAAACGCAAAAATTGCTTTGTTCCTTATTCACAAAAATATTATGTACTATTCTTATTCTCTTTTGTTTTGTTTTATTGTACTTTTGGAATGTTATGAATTGCTCTTTTCATTTTTATTATTATTCTGTTGACCCCATCACATTGCTCTTGCTGCCATTTTATGTTTCTGTCAGCTATGATGCTCTGTGGTTGCTTGGTGTGTAACATGTACTGTCATTGTGGCCATGATATTAACAATATCCATATGCAGAACTTTAAATCCACATATTAAGATGATAAAAAATAAAAAACAAAACGAGAAAACATCATGTGTAACAACCCCGCTGTTCATTTTTTGACTACTTTTAGACCTGTTCCTTTAAGCTAAACATACATTAATCATCTCTGTTATGCTCAATCAGTTCAAAATGAACATTATGTCAAAATCTCTTGATCTCTAGTGCTATTAATCACCACTGTTATGGTGGGACATCCAGAAATTAATAAGGCAGTGTTTATAAAAAAAAGGCACATTTATTAATAAATAATAAATACTAACAAACTAAAGGCAAAATAACATAACCTGTTGACCCTGGGCTTGACTAAACAGATCCTTGTCTGTCTGGTTGGATGCTGACCATAGTACCAGCACAAAGTGTGCACATTAGCTCTTACAACACACAAATCTCTGGCCTAGCATCACTTCCTTCTGGCTGTTGAGTGCATACCTAACATTTTTCTGACTCTAACCTCAACTGGCCACTGGTATAAGGGCAGCTTCAAAGAACCATCTGAGGCAGTATTGCTCTGCCTCAAGTGACAGTGAACTTCCTCTAGTGGCTTCTGGAGTCGTTGCACTACTGAACCTTCCATTGACCTTAATGGGCCAAATCTCCAGGGCAACTGTCTGCGCTGTCTAAAGGATTCTTTTTTGGTACCTTGTGATCTTTATCAGCCATCAGGGCCTTACTCTCTCTAAACAGAGAGGATCAGACGCCCCGACTAGTAGTGTTTCTGAGGAACCATTGTTTGTTGTCCTTCAGGCTGCTTCTCTCTTTATTGTGCTGTTGACCTTGCCCATTGCACCTCCAGGACATGCATCATACTGGCTTTGTTGGCACATTGGCACGTGCAGGATTTTTCCACTGGCTGAAAGTCATTTGGGCATTGCCCTGCCTTGTGCCATACCAATGGAAACTTTTATCTAGCCCACATCTTCCAAGCCAGGTGGCATAAATACCACTGGTTTGGCACAGTTTAGAATATGATACAAGTGCTAGAGATACTATTAACCATCATTAAAGTATGCAACATTTAATATGTAAAATCTGCTGCCATTGGGACCTTTACAGATTTGTACAGTATATTGACAATATACAGTATATGCATCCCTTGACCAATTGTGCCTCAAATATAAACTTCCATCAAAATGTTTCTTTTAGTATATTATATGCAAGCAATACAGTAGACTTGAAACACTACATTAAACTTGCCTAACTTTTCTACATTTCCCAAATATTTTCTGTAGAATTGAGTATCTCTAAACTGTAATGGTGCATTTCTACATAATACAAGACAACTTAGGAAAAGGGCCTTTCATTTAAATTTAAAAAAAAAATGGGTCCAGATTAAGGTAAAATACACTTTTCCTCACTATGGTCTAACTCAATTACACATATCTCCCTCTTGATTTACATTATCTAAAATGTGTCTGGGCTAAGTCCTCCTTCTGTGAGATGTCGTCAGGCATTTACTTAACCTTTGCCGGATATTTTCAGAAAGTGATTTGTATAGACCCTTTTGGAGCAAAATTGCTGCTTATGTAGGACAGTCTTGGAATCTCATTGGGGTTAATAATCAATGGGCTATTGCTCTTTAGTAAACTACCTACTGTGAGAACATGCTAGTGTTCCATCTTATCTTACTCAACTCAAAGACTTTTATCTTGTAAAGAAACCTAAAATGATCAGTTACATATGAGGACTTTAATCAGTATTTTTACATTTAAATATGTTTTTATCATTTGTGCTAACTACTATGGTATATAATACCTTTTTTAAGGTGTGAATTGTATATACTGTATAGAAAAAAAAAGTTTTATTCAAGGTTTAGGCTTTTATGATAAAATCACTTTATAATGTGAGTAGCTGACTCACTGCATGAGCTTTATTCAAAAACAGAAAACTAGACAGGAAGAACGTCTCAAATTTGCCTTGAAAGCAGCAGACAAAAAAACCTGATACTATTGTTTTTCTCTCATAATTATGTATTTTATTCAGCATTTGTGTAGGAATACTGCCCCAGTACTCTGCTGCATGTGGATATATTGGATATGATGTACATCTCACAGCTTTCCACACAAGTGACCTCTTGTGAACCTAAGCATTTTTTTGGTTAAAGATATAATTTGTCTCTTCCTCTAAATGGTTTCTTTTTATAAGCACATATGGTTTGCACATTTGCCCTGCCCCCAGCCATCTTCCAATTACTGCTCATGATTTAAACGTTACTTGCAGCTTTCTAATAGTTATAACCTATCAAAGTTAAGGTTTCAAATAATGGATAAGCCCTGGATAAAGGACTGTTGTTATTCAAGGGGCTATTACAGTCTAAAACAACCAAAGCAGAGCTTCTAATATGTGCCTCAAAATGCCCCCCCCCCTATGTTTTAATACCCAAACACTCCTCTTTGGATCTCTGACAGTCCATGCATTTCCATTTTCAGAAGTTGTACAGTGGCTCATCTTGGAGTTTCTTTAAACTAAAATGGGCATTTACAGTTCATTATACCCAGAACTTCCTGAAAGTCTAACTCAACTTTTCTACAAGTATTTTATTTTACACACAAATAACTTAGACCACTCAGTTCCATTTTTTATTAATAAATTAACTTTATAAACAACTTTATAAAGCTTCAATTTTTATGTAGCCATTAGTAATATAATTATAAGATATGCTTCTATCCCTCAGTCTAGACATTTTCAAGTTATTCATGTAATTCAGATGCATTGCTTGGAAGGTGTGTCTTTCAAAGCCACACTAAATCTCCATCTGAAAGTATTACCAAAAGAATTAAGGAGTGAACACTAGGAGGGTTACTAAAAGGTCCTACACATGTAGAAATACATTAGACTATAAAAATGTGTTTAAAATAGACAGAATTGTTGTACTGTATATAAATTATAGCTACACATACCTGCATTTGGGATGCTGGCCACAGAAGTAAGGAATGATGTAAAAGAGCCGAGGATTAGAGCATTCAGGGTAGTTTTCAAGAACGCACGCATTAATATCCTGAAAAAATGAAAGCAAACAAAATCCATTATTAAAGGTTTAAAGCAACAGCAGTAGTCTTTATGATAGATACATGGTAGATTAACTCTCATGACCAGCTACTTCAGTTCTTAAACTTCATATAGCACTACAGTTGTAAGAACTGTGCTGTATATGAGTGGCCGCATGAGGAGGAAGGGGTGTGCTGTTGTTTTTTAATGGGTTATTGAGAATGGATGTTATATACTGTTACTACAAACGTAAGTAATGTCCAGTCTGAAAAGACAAAGATCATTCTCTGGAGAGGACAAAATTAGTAGCAAACTATGCTGTGGTATCTTTCAAAAATCTATTGAGTACAATTTGCGAAATTACAGACTTAAAAAAAATAAAAAGTAGCACTTTATAACCTGGCCATGAGAGTCGGTAGAGGACAGGTACTGTACTAGAAATAGCAGCATCTAGCTAAGAATAAAAACTCAAAAAAAAAAAAATTTACAGGCTCAGGCCATCATTCAAGATGTACATACTGTGTCAAAGAAATGAAAAATATGTGACACATGAGGTCTGCTTGTCATCTGGTAGTTCAACCAGCAACTACACAATTCCATTAGTTTACTACATCTCTGAATGAAGTCTGTGAATTCACAAAATCTTAGGTTCAAATATGACTTGATTCTTCCCAGTGTCACATCTGCTTATTAGTTACTGGAAATTATTTGAATGAAGGCTGAAGAAAAAAAGCAATAACTACCTGTTAATGTTTGACTTTTATATTAGTGAAGATGGCGTTAAGGATTTTTTGACAAAACAGTTTTATATTCAAGTCCAACAAAAATGTTACAACTTTGAAAGGCTGTGGCAGTAAATAAAGAAATTCAATTAACAGAGAAAGATTTCAATTCAGAAATTGTTGAATAGTCTAGCATCAAATTATACCCAAAGATTTATGATTCTGAGACACTGATCTTTGGTTTGGAATCCTTTGATTTTCTGTTTATCTTAAAAATTCATCAAAGTATCCTGTACAGTAAATTTGCTGTGTTCACCAGTGACCTTGTTCACTGAATTTAGAATTTTTTCAAAACTTGCTGTGCAGCTGGCTTAAATGAACATTTTATGCCAGATCCTCTGGGTGCTTGGTGAGGCCAGTGTGTTATCAGCCATGAGGTGAACTTTCACGTGTGTGTACTGTAAGATTGCTGCCCGGTCTGCTTTGTGCATGTGTGATGTCACTACCTGATTGGCATACCAGTAGGATCTGCACTCTGTAATTTTCATTTGAGGGGTACATTAGCTGACCATAGTAGAAATATTATGAGTACTTCCATAGGATATATAACAGTGATCCCTGTGATTCATGGCACAACCAGTGGGGTACCTCAAGATTGCTACACTGTGAGTGCAAAGAAGATACATCATTTTTTTTTACTTATTGCTAGATTGTGGTCATTTTTTTTTTTTTAACAATGTGTTTATTGTTTTTAATTATACAAAACAGGTAGCATAGAAACACATTTCCATTTCGTCACAATTATTTCCCACCCCAACAAGAGAACATCACTCTCTTCTTCCCTATAGATATACACAGAATTCTCTTACACAAGACAATTTAAATGCAAAACAAATATTGCAAGGTACCCAAAAACCAAATATACATTACTGTACTTTACACATGAAAGTTACCTTTTCCAAAAAAAAAAAATAATAAAAAATTATACATAGTAACACCTCTTGTAATAAATGACCAATATTATTTTTGTTAATGTAGTCCTTAAACGGCTTCCATATTTCTTCATATACATCCATTTTGTTTTTAATAAAATGTTACTTTTTCCATGACCATACACTGTGCCATGCCATTAATCCAAGTTCCAATAGATGGCGGATCAGGCCTTTTCCAGCTAAGAGCTATCGTTCTTTTAGCTTGTAATATAGCATAGTCTATGAATTTGCGCTGCTGAAGATTTAGTTTAAGGTTCTTTGGATATAAATGTAGCAAAATCATTTTTGCATCTAAGGAAATATTCAAGGGTACAATTATCTTTGTAATATTAATCACTTCCACCCAAAAGTCTCTAATAATGTTACATTCCCAAACACAATGCACAAATGAACCCTGAGCCTCTCTGCATTTGAAACATGTATCAAGAATATTTTTATTAAACCTATTTATTTTGACAGGAGTTATATAAGTCTGCATCAACCAGTTATATTGAAGTAGTTTTAAGTTAACGCTCCCTAACTGTTTCTGAGAATTTTTACAAACTTGTCTCCATTCATCTTCCGATATATCCTCGTTCAATCGTGTCTTCCATAATTCAAGTTTCGGTGTTGTTGATTCAGTAGACCCTGATACAAGCCAGTTGTAAAAAACTGATATTAATCCTTTATTATTGCATTTCTTAGTAATTAATTCCTCCAAAGAAGAAAGTACTGGCAAGTTCAGTGCTTGATTCTGCCTAGAAAGAACAAAGCTCCTTATCTGTAAATATTTAAAGAAATGTTTTCTTGAAATATTATACTTATTAGATATCTGCTCAAACGACATCAACGTTCCCTCCTCAAAAAGATCACTAATTTTGCTTAATCCCTTTTCAACCCACAACCGGAATCCTGAGTCCTTCGTGCCTGGTTTGAATAATGTGTTTCCCCAAATGGGACTATACTGGGATAAAGAGTCAGCTATTTTCATGTACTCTCTAACTTCATACCATACTCCAATCATATTACAAACTATGGGATGCTTGGTGGCTGTTTTCAGTTGTTTAATCTTATCTGAATATATATACAAGTTTAAAGGTAACGCAAAACCACATGACTCCATATCCACCCAGGATGGTTTATTTCCAGAGGAAAAATAAAACATTATTGTTCTTAATTGTGCAGCTAAATAGTACCAGTACAGGTTGGGACATTTTAACCCTCCAGTGTCAAATGGAAGACAGAGAAGAGAGAGACGAACTCGAGGGCATTTCTTGTTCCAAATAAATTTCCTGAATAATGAATTAATCTTTGAGAACATTCCAGCTGGTGGCGCCACGGGGATATTTTGGAATAAATACATGAATTTAGGCAAAATATTCATCTTCAGTATATTTATCCTTCCTATCAATGAAATTGGTAAAGATAGCAATCTCTCCAGATCTTAAAATGTTGATTCCATTATAACATTATAATTTGTAGAAATTATATTTTCTAATTGGGGAACAATTTTGATACCCAAATATGTAAAGCTGGGTGATATTTTCAAGGTAAATAAATGTGATGTATTTGGACAGCTATCTTTATTCAGCAGCAGTAACGATGATTTTGATGTGTTCACTTTATAACCCGATATATTTCCGAATTGATCGATCAGGTCTAAAAGTGCTGGAAGAGAGGCGTTTAATTGTTTTAGGAATAACACTACATCATCAGCGAATAAAGCTATTTTATGTTCCTTGCCACCTATTTTAATCCCTTGTACGTGGTTGTTTGCTCTTACGGCTATTGCTAGCGGTTCTATAGCCAAAATGAATAAAAGTGGGGACAATGGTGAGCCTTGAGGGCAACCTCTTGTAATATTAAAAGGCTCAGAAATCATCTCATTGGTTAAAACTTCAGCCGCTGGGTTGGCATGTAATAATTTGATCCAATGTAAAAATGATTTTCCAAATCCGAATTTTACGAGAACGTCAAAGAGATAAGCCCATTTGATCCTATCAAAAGCCTTCTCCGCGTCGAGCGATAGAAGAGCAGAATCCTTTTCCTCTTTTTGGCTATGCAAAATATTTAAAACACGTCTTACGTTGTGAAATCCCTGTCTATTCTTAATGAACCCGTTCTGATCATCACCCACAATGCCCGGGAGTACAGTCTCTAGCCTTTTTGCCAAGATTTTACATATTATTTTGGTATCTGTGTTTATCAGACTAATAGGTCGCATATTTCCACACTTTGTATTCGGTTTTCCTGGTTTTGGTAAAAGAATGATCAAAGCCTCTCTCATAGACTTAGGAAGACAGACATTATTATAACATTCTATATACATATCATAGAGTGGCTTAACCATTTTATCACTGAAATATTTATATAGGTCGATGGGCAGGCCATCAGGTCCTGCTGTTTTACCACCTTTTAATGTCTTTATAGCCTCCATAATTTCAACTGTCGTAATCTCACCATCTAATTTAATTTTAAGTTCCTCAGATATTTTAGGAATGTTGAGATTATCAAGAAACGCGGAGTGAGCATCAGTCGTGGCCTTACATTCAGAGCAATATAGTTTTTCATAGAAGTTTCTAAACGCTTTATTAATTTCCAACGGGTCTACAGTCATATTTCCATTTTCATCTTCAATACTGGTAATTGCTCTCTCTAATTCCTGTTGTTTTATACGCCAAGCAAGAAATCTGCCTGGTTTTTCTCCCTGATCATAAAATTGCTGCTTTAATCTTAATAAATTAGCTGCTGCTTTTTCATGTGTTTTTTCATTATATTGGGTTCTTAACAATAGCAATTCTTTTAAAACATCATCAGTATTTTGGCCTGCTTGTAAACTTTTTTCCTCGAGTAAGCGAATTTATGTTTCAAGTGTTTTATATTTCTCCTGTTTCTCTTTTGTCTTCCTACTCGTATAGCTTATAATTTGTCCTCGTATAAAGGCTTTAAAGGCTTCCCATCTGATTATAGCTGATGTTTGGGTAGTGTTATGTTCAAAATAGTAATCAATTTGATCCCCTAAGAATTGAAGAAATCTTTTGTCTTGCATCCAGTGTATTTGAAATCTCCATTTAGTACGGTTATAAGAAAACTTTGGTTCAACGTATGTCAAAGATACAAGAGCATGGTCTGAAATAAGAATACTACTATATTGACAATTTCTGATACATGAAATTAGTTCAGCTGAAATCAGAAAGTAATCTATTCTTGAGTATCCTTTAGAAGTACTCTACCAACATGAATATTCCCTTTTTATTGGGTTTTGAGCCCTCCAAATATCCACCAAGTTAAGTTCCTTTATAAAATATTGTAAAGCTTTTCTAGACCTTACATGGGTATGATCCTTACCAGATGACCGGTCCTTATTGGGTTGCAAAACACAATTGAAATCACCTGCCATAATGTGTTTTCCGGGCATTGTGGAGATTCTCAAAAATAAATCATTATAAAAATCTGCGTTATCATCATTAGGTCCATATACATTAATCAGATTAATCCGAGTTGATAGAATGTTTCCCTGTACAATCAAAAATCAACCTTTGGGGTCTTTAGTTATTTTATCAATGCGCAAAGGAATAGACTTATGTATCATAATTATAACTCCTCTGGAATTCGAACAGTAAGCTGAAGACAATACCTGACCCGGCCATCTACGCTTAATTTTGATTATCTCATGATCTCATGAACACAATTTTGGCTCTTATCTGTTTTATTCTATCCATTACTTGTTTTATTTTAGTTAGTTTACGTAGGCCTCAACAATTCCAAGATACACATTCAACCAAAACGTCTGTCATTTTTATAATGTCATATTTAACATAAATAAAGGTAAATTACCTTAGTGCAAGAATAACAATAAGAACCTATAAAGGGTACCATTTGAAATAAAACCCAAAACGAAAAGGAAGAGAGCAACCCACCCAGAACCCAGGCCTGATTCCCTAGAACATACAGTCTCCCCCAAACCCCTAAATAACTTCCCTCCATTATCAGGAATAGGTCCACACTATACTGAGGAACTATTCTCCTGTAAGCCAAAACTCAGCTCAATTTCTTGTCTATGTAAAAAAAAAAGAATCCAGATAAGATATTTTATCTATCAACTGAAAATAAAATATGTTATACTACATGCACGTACTTTTCAGCCCTCACATACGAAGCACCTAATTGCACTTTAGGAAGAAAACAAAGGAGAAAACTAAATAAAATATATCTTTAAACAGTACTTATTTAACACTTTATATTAGTATTCTAAGAGACTCAAGTCTGTAAGGAGTACGATGTCATGTTTCCACCAAATTTAGGCCCTACATACCTCTTAGTTTCCAGCAGCCTCATCTGACAAGATTTTAAGTTCAATAAAAGTTCTCATCAAGTCACACTTAATTCAGTCATCCTCAGTCACTGGCTCCAGTTTCTTGATGTACTTATTCATGTCCGTTGGCGTATTGAAGACGACAGTACGGTCATCGTTGGTCAACAGGAGCCGTTCGGGGTATATTACCTGGTGCTTATCCAGACCGAGTTCCCGTAACCGCTTCCTCACTCCGTCGTAACTCCTCTGTCGCTTATACACCTCCGTTGGCAGGTCAGGAAGAAATCTTATTTTGTTGTTTTGGTACATCACCTCTTTCTGTATCCGCGCAGCTTTAAGATATTTTCTCTGTCCTTGTAGTTTAAGCACTTGATGATGATAGTTCTCGGGTACGTAGTGGAACTTTGGTTCGCTGTTATCCGGTGCGCTCTCTCCAAAACCGGCTGCGTTATCTTCAGAGTATCCGCTATCCATTTTTTCATAAAGGAACAGGTATCATTGCCTTCTACTTTCTCGGGTATGCCCAGTACACGCAGGGTATTACGTCTACTCCTCCCTTCTAAGTCTTCGACTTTGTTACTGAGGTTTTCTGTCTTGTTTTCAAGTTTTTCGATAGTTACTTTCAGTTTTTGTATCTTGTCTTCTGCCGTAGATATTCACCTTTCGGCCTCCATGATACGCCCACTACAGTCTTTCACGTCCTTTTGGACAATTCTTATTTCCGTCAGTACACCGTCAATTTTTGTGTTAAAGTCTTGTCTGAATGAGGTTATGGCAAGCATGAGGTCCTTTGTTGATGGATTTTCCATGTTTATGACTTGTTCAGCGTCCGCGGACACGTCAGTGTGTGCCTGCTCCGTTGAGCATGGCTCCCCTTCAGCTAGCTCCTGACCTGCATCCTCGCAGCTCTCCATCGTTTTCTTCTCCTTAGCCGCTTTTTTTGGCATGTTTGAAGTAGTTTACTCTTGTGCTTACAATTTTGTCTCTTTATATGACCTCTCTCTGGAATATTATGCAGGATTTACTGAAAAGCAATTAAGCACGAGGAACACGCGTCTGCTCACCTTGCCGCCATAACCGGACTTCCCAGATTGTGGTCATTTGTTGCATTTTCATTTTGGTTATCATTCCATTTGCATCTTTTGTTGTTTGAGGCATGATGACACAGTAGTTAGCAATGCTTCCTCACAGATCAGACAACATTATTGGCTACAATAATCTGCCCACCACTTTTGGCATATGCTTCACTAGCCCTCTGGGACACTTCAAATACCATTGCACCTTTATAAGCCATTCTAAACTACAGTAGTTCATTCACTCCTCTCCCATTGACTTCAATGCACTTCGTAAGAGTTTGGCGAAGTTCATAAACATTTTTGTGACTTTGCCAAACTTGCAGCCAAGTGAACTCCATGAGTTTCACTCATCACTATTTGGGATCCTCAGTCATTAATCCATCATGCTGATTAACTGGAGAGAACAAACAGCTTGATGGTACATCAGAACTCTGCATTGGGATGATGCACTATACATAACCTAGCCACTCCAAGCCAAACATTTTTTGAAGGATGAGTGGTCAGTCCATGAGAAAGTAAGTCACTCCATGTGTCACAATCAAACGGAGGTGGTTCTGCAATAATCCCATAAGTGCTGAGCAAAATATCCTTGAAGATGTCTGTGATTGAAAAACCGAAAAAGCAATGATTTTCAAGCAATCAACCAAACTTGAATTTATTACATTAGATCATTACTCAAGATGATGATGAAAGGTGAACAGCTTAAATGCAATTATAACGATCACAAAAAGTAGGAGAAAAGCAGAGAAGCTCAAGAGTTTACTAAAGATTCGAAGTGAATCTGGACATGCCATTCATCAAACTGTTGAGCATGTCATTTAGTAGTAACGTGTGTCTGCTGAGATTTGGGCGACAGGCATTAAGTACTGCAATATAAAGTAGGCCTGCTCTATTACTGTAATTTTCTTTGAACACAAGCTGTGTACCTTCCAGATCTCTGCATTTTAACATCTCTACATAACAGACAACTTTCAATGCATGTGGCTTCATAAAAACAAAGAAGGCTCCTTGTAAAATATTTTTTGGTAACACTTTAGATTTGGTACTGCAGAAATGAATCTATTACTTATTTACTGTAACATAACAAGACTTAACAAAGGCTACTTTTGTTCTTCATAACACTTATAAATCATTAGCAGACAGGTTATTCATCTCTGTGCAGGGAGGCATATTGACTTGTTAATGTAACGGATTTACAGATCTTATACTAAATATGGTGTAGCAAGAGAAATGTGACTCAGTTGAGCCACCTCAGGGCACTCCAAATGTGGATTTTTTTAGTATGTCAAATTGCCTAGATGACTAAACACTGAACTGATGCTTTGTAAGGGTTATGAAGACCCAAACATGTATATTTTAAGGTCTTTTACATAGTAGTAATTTGTAATAAATGCATTTGTGCACTACCTGAACAGAAAAGTGTTACCTTTTCTTCTTCATGGATTATTTGAGAACATGTACTGAATAGTAATAAGCAATACAGTGATCCGCCACTATATCACGGTTCAGCTATCATGCCCCCGCTACATCACAGATTTATTAATACTATTATTATTACTAGGGGTCTCCGCCCCCTTCTCGCTTCGCTTGCCCACCCCCGGATTTGGTTTACCGGATATACAATTTAAAGAGATTGTTATTTTCATGAGAATTGTTACATATGCATTATTTTCATTTTTACTTTAAAAATTTTGTAAAAACAATATTTGTCCTTTATTTCCTGTCCCAGGCGTGGTTAAATCTCTTTCTCTGTTTGAAATTGGAAAAAATCAAATACTCAGTTAGAGGATCTGTACAGATTTTTTTCAAAACATGGCAGGATCTAATCAGTAATATTTTAGAATAAGTTCTTAAAGCACAGAGGAAGCAATTATTTCTGCATTTCTTTTTCTTCTCCATTCATCTCTATTGGCTTATCAAACTTATTAATTTAGGTATGTTTACAAGCCTTCTCTCAGGGGTGGGGGTCAACTTGTTCTCAATCCTACTTTCTGTAAAAATTGATTGATTTATATGGAATTATTACAATAAAATTAATTTAAAAAAAAATCTCTTTCTCACAACACTTATAATGCTGCTCGCGTTGTGAAGGGGGGGTCTGAACGCACGCCAAAGAGATGTGATCGGTTCAGCTATTGTCTTGCTGCTGCTGCTGGCCAGCTGTGTGTTGTGCTTGTCATGCTTTGCGTCAATCACTTAAAAGCCTGTACAGCAGCTATTGTTTTGCCAATTCGCGTCTCTGCCGCTCACTTTGTGAAGGGGGGCAGCTGAACACACAGTAAGCAGAAGTGGACGGATCAGCTACTGGCTTTGTGCTGCTTCAACCAAGATGCCTGTTCTGCTTGTCACTCTGTGCGTTCTGAAGGAAGAGGACGAGTGTGTATGTGGATTGGGTTTGGGGGTTTCAGTGTGAGGTCTGAACGCAAGCTAAGGAGAAGTTCTTGGATCACCTGCTGGCTTTCTGCAGCTGCTACTGGCAAGCTGCATGTTCTGCTTGTCGTTGTTTTAAGAGCTGGGAGCACCTGAACTTTGTAATGTCTAGTCTTGCATGTAGTCAAAGTGTGTGTCTCCTCCACTTGGAGGCGCGCTTTGCTCCTGCCACTTCGAACACACACTAAGAAGAAGTGGACTTTGTGCCGACTTCTGCCAAGATGCTTGTTCTGCTTATCTCTCTGTGTGTCAGCCATTTAAAAGCCTGTACAGCAGCTGTTCTTCTGTCTCAATGCCTTGTCTTGCGTGACGTTAAAATGTTTTATAATAAAGAGAATTTACTCATATCCTTAGCCCAACATCTACATATCATGTGTTAAACAAAGTGTGTTTTAATAAGTTTACATGTGTTTAAAGTGTGTGGGATGGGTATTTTAAGGCTTTAACTATTAAAAAAAAATGTTTATTTATATGGTCTTTCTATATTGCAGATTTTCACCTATCGCTGATGGGTCTGGAATGTAACTTCTCCGATAGGCGGTTGATCACTGTATTCTGAAAAAAGGGACACAATGGAAATTATAGGGAGGATCAAACTGCCTGGTTGTTTCAGTTTCTTAACATTAAACCAATGTTCAGCACAGCTGTAACACTGGAACCTACATGGACTGAAAATGATTCTGGGTTACCTACAAAAGGACAATCAGCCCACAGCTAAGAACAACAGGTATCATTGCCTTGGTGTGATCGAGGGACAGGAAAGTGAAATGAGTCACTGCCTTTGTTAAGGAAATAGAGAATACACTGACGTGAAAATGAGGTACATTCCTCCCAAAACTGATAATTTTTGTATCAGTTACTCACCCTTCATTGTTTATAGTAATGGCTGAGAAAAAAATGAATCTCATGTATTCAGGAGAATGGGGATAACAATTTCTGATACAATGTGTTTCAGTGGAGACCCAGGTTGAACAATAGCATACAATATTAAAATATCCACAACAAAAATCTCATATTATTGTGTCACATAATCCAAGTTTCAGATATCCAATGTTATGCTCACAATGTCCCAGGCACATGCATTTTGGCTAAATATTATTAAGTAAACCATTTCAAGAAAATTCTTTTGTTCATTGTAGTAAAGTGCATTAAAAACACCATAGAACTGAATTGAACTGAAACAAATTGAAGACCCTCCAAGGGGGAATACATTGGGCCACCCATCTATCAAAAGATTAAGGATGTAGGGTGAGAGCATGCCATCTTTCATAGGGTTGAAGGTGTTTTTCGACATGATGCGAGACATTGATGACATATACAAGATTGATTGCAAGAAGTGTTTAAAGAGTTTAAACATTAGGATGGAAAACCCTAAAGAGAAGATGCATAAAGGCAGATTCTACAGGGAGTAGCTGGGTAGAAAAGAAGTCAAAGCCATGATCAAACAGGATGGAGTGTGAAAGTGCAATGGTAGAATGTAATGCCAGGAGGTTACACCCCAGCACTTAATCTGTGTCGGAAAATGTTAGGTTTCTTAGGTGAAGAAGTCTTAAAAGATATGGCCTTGTAGTGTGTGGTACAGCTAAGAAAACTTTCTTATATAAAAGATGTAAGCAGAAGAGATGGCAGTACAAAAAACACCATAGAGTAAAGAGGAACAAGCACTATGTCAGAAGGCAAATCGGGCTGAGGTCCACTGGGTCTGCCTACAGCGTTCTGTGAAGCATGGTGGCAACTCTGTCATGGTCTGGTGAGCACTTCAGTTGATGATGTTGGGGATCTGGTGAAAATCACTGGAATGATGACTGCTGAGACATGTAAACAGATTTTTGATTCATTGTACTGTACCTTTGGAAAATTGGCTTACAAGCAAAAATGTAATTATTTAGGATAATAATGATCCCATCAACACTGAAAATACACTCAACACCTACGGTACCTGGAGCAGAAGTCTGCAGATGGAACACCAACAGTATTAGACTGGCCAACTCAAACAGCAGACTTCAACTTAATTGAAACTGTGGAATAACTTAGGCAGGGGAAAAATACAAAATCAAACGAAGAATGATGGGAAATCCTGAAAAAGCTTTGAAGAATTTACCACAGGACTACTTCATAAAATTATGCAGTGGTGTACCAAAGGAAATTGCTTGTGTTTTGCATTGTAAGAGAGGCCACATAAAACAGTGACTTGTTTTCGAAATACAAGACATTCATGTTACTATTTACTGTGTCAATGTTTATGTTTGTTTATTCTAATCTGTGTGTGTGTGTCGGTGTTTTCAAAAGCAAATACACAATTACTGACTAGATAAGTAGCTTTAAAGAGAATATTTGTAGGTAGCCAAAAGCTTTTGCACAGTACTACACATGAATCAAATAATCTTAACTAATCATTATATTTTTATTTTCAAAGATTACATTTTCCAAAAGGTGTTTATGATTAGCCAACATTGCAAATGTAAAAATTGTACCCCATAAACATGGGAAATGAAGAAAAAGGGAGTGTGACCACCCTGGGAATGCAACCCTTGAGTCACTGCCATCACAACACCCAATGAACTACATTTTAGAAAGAATAATTTATTCTGTGGCTGTTATAGGAATTTCCAAAGACAGAAGGATCTCAAGCAAGGTTGACAGTGATAGAGTTATTTATCATATAAATCTGGAAAGGTTTTTTTTGCTGTTTTGAAGTTTCTCAGTAACTGAATGTTTTTTGAAATAACAGTAGGACATAAACGACGAATAGAGCATAATCTGTTGAGTTACAGAGCTATTCACCTAATTTACAGAAGGCACACGGAAACTGTCTGCAGATCTGAGCTGTAATGATTTGTGATGTCCAAAATAAAAGACATCTTACCATCAAATCATTTTGATTCAGAAGTGCAGGGTCCCTCGGCACAGGCTAAACTGAACAAAAAACTCCTTTAAAGCCTAAATATCTGCTAACTCCTTTTTGAAATGTACTTTAAAAAAAAAAACCCTTGCAATATTTCCACTGTATTTTCATCAAAAGCAGTATTTGACTATCAGTTTCTTCTTAAGATTTCAAGTTTTCTCGAAAGGCCCGCACATTTCTGCTTAAATAGACTTTGTAATGAAGAATGCAATACAAGGGTGTATCACTGAAAATTCTCTTCTCTGTAATGACTTTCTGCAACACGCATTTTTTTCTTTACATAAATCAAAACTGCTTTGATGTGTAAAGCCATTTACTAAAAGAGCTTCTGCTGTGCCATAGTTTTCAGATGATATTAAGCAACATTTCTTTATTGAAAATGTTTCATTGTAATATCTGCTAGAACACGACAGTCCAGCATTATCTTTTATACCAGTTGATTCGTTTACTGTTAAATGTGCAGATTTGGTTTCATTCATGTCGCCAATTAGCATCAACAGTCAAGTCTTTGTTGGTGACTTCAGATCTTCTCACAGCTGTGGAGTCAGACGGCGAGCTTGTTTATGGGTTCACAATGTCACTCTTGTTTCTATCCCCTTGCAACAAGCACAAGTACTTCTTAATAGGCTCAGCATCCCAAACTGCTCTTTTCATTTTCATCAGTAAACTCGTTATATGAAGACAGTGTATTTATGTTAGCTAATATGTTAAAGATAAGGTGATATTTTACATTTGATACATGCCTTCAGGGATTCAATTTTATTATGTCTAGGAGAACATTAAGAAGACTAGAGTGTTTCTGAATTTTAAAAATAAGTGCAACCTTAAACAACAAACTCAACAACAACTCGAGTGTCCTGAATTGACAACAGCATTTTTACCAGGACCATCAGATAATTTACTGTTGCAGCGATCCTCTTTTTATAAGGTTAAAATACGTGGTGCTTCTCAGTAAATGCCTAACAGCATTATTGCCACAAACAGAGATTCAGCTGATACAATGCCACATTACATATATTATTCAGATTATAATTATTACATCATAAAAGTTTTTAGTGAGCTGATCACTCAATTGCCAAGACACTGGATGAGTAGATATCTGAGTATCACTTTTATGCAGTTGAAAGAGGTTTGTGCTTGTACCTTGTGAGGTGTTTATTGCAATAATATGTGCACCTTCACCTTAGATGTGGCCCCCTCTAAACCAAACCCCATTAATAGGTTTCTTTATAAAAATCTGCTACACAAAAAATTAGAAGTACCTTTTTTAATGCATATAAATAACATCTGTTATTGAACTCTTAGCTTACTTTGATGTAAAAGGAGTACAAATAAACTTTGTTCTTGTATGACACACAAATTAAACTCAGAAAAGGCAACACCATCGGAATCACATAAAGTACATTAGCCTTAGAGAGCTGCTGTCCTACAGTAGGTGGCAGTCTTGTACCATCCAGGAAATCCAATAATAAACATTTCTATGCATTTCACTAACAGCATCATTACCAGGGGCTTGCTGTCTTCTGTTTTCCATAATTAAAAAAATCCTGATTAAGTTTTATCAGGCAAATGAAGCAATTAAGGTGCTTATTTCACATTGCCTAGCTCTGAACCAATGTAAACTCTGTCTGATTGACCTATGGTTGTGGATTGGTTTTGTGAAAAACTGATGTACATGGTAAAAAGTGATAATTTCACTAATATTGTAGAAATGGGAAAATGTAAATTACTAATAAAAAATATAATATAACAGGTTTTCATACTGCTGAGTTTTTGAGCAATGAAAGATAAGTAAACTATACTACGTATTACTGCCATAATGATCAGTGTCTCAGAAATAACAAGAAAAGGTATGAGGTTTCCATCTATTTTACATTTCTTCACTTCTTGCTGATATAACATCAGTGGCCATCTTCCTGGGGAAGATTAGAAACCTCACTGAACACAACAAGCAACTGACTTTGAATCCCTAAAGGCAGTAATGCACTTCATGAAATTTCATAACATATTTAAACCAAAACAATTTAAAGGAATAGTCTGTTAGGCAGAGAAATGTTTTTAATGTCTTTCTTAGGAGAACAGATATAAGAAAGTACTCAACACAACAGGCCTTATGGTGACTAACAAACCGCAAGCAATATCAAAGTGTTCATAATAAAAATTTCACAGTACTTCTGTCACAACTTCCCAAACACAAGTGTTTTTGATAAAACAGAGTTACAGTGGAACCAGTGGTTCACGAACGTCTCGGTACACATACAAATCGGTTTACGGCCAGAGTTTTGGAACAAATTATGGTCGTGAACTGAGGTTCCACTGTATATACTGGGCAGTGTGTGATTGCGCTTTGGAACTGAAGACTTAAAACCTAGACTTGTAACCTAAAATAGAAGATAAGGAGATTAACTTCTCCTTAAACTAACCAACATTTTGTGAACATTTTAGTTCTTACATTACAGAAATTGAGACGTCTATCTTAAATGGAGAGCTTTATTTTACTCTGGCATAGGACGGACTCAATGCCCTGGGAAGTGGTACTCTGTGTTTGGAGAAATCTGTACTGATAACTATTCTTATTCATGATCCAGAGCTCCACATGCAGCATTAGCTGTTTAGTCTGTGAAGTACAACATCCTCTGTGAATAGCACAGGCCCCACCAGGTTGGGTGAGGGGGGCTATGTCATTTGTCTAATTCAGAAAAGAGTTTGTTAACATTTCATACCTAACAACTACATAAAAGCTTTAGAAACAGTGAATTAGTTTAGTAGTATGGCCAATCTGGGCAGATGTTCTGTTTTTGGCTATTCCCTTAGAAGCATACATTTTTAATTTTAATTGTTTTAATTACAGAATATGGAGGGATTTTCCATTGACTGCTGGGGAGTGGTTTGTTGACAATGCCAAGCTTCTACACAAAGTATTCACAGTTTGAACACCTATGGTCTAAGTGTAGCAAAGACAAAAACTGGTAAGGAAGAGGGTAGTTCTATGTCATTATCCTTTTAGTAACAGCGGCAGAGAAGAAGTGGAGAAACAAGACTTCACTTCTAGTATTGCAAAAATTCATCCATTCATGATTTTAAAAAATTCAGGGTCGAGAGGAACTGGAGCCTAACCTGCAACATCAGGACGCATTCAAGAAGTTGGCACCAATCACTGGGCACATTCAAACATAAATTAGTGTTGTGTGGTATGCCAGTACTGAAATAGTACCACACTACCAAATTTTTAAAAATGTTACTACAATAGACCAAAATTATACAAAATTCAGTAATCTTATTAACTGAAAATGTAACTGAAATTGCTTTATGCTGCCTGAATTCGAACATTAGAACACTCTAGACGAGAACAGGCCATTCAGCCCAACAAAGCTCGCCAGTCCTATCCACTGAAAAAAGAAAAATTGAAAAGTAAGTTCTGTGTCTTTAAAAAAAAAAAGGGACGGAGAGCACAGGTCACGTGTGTGGATTCTCTACAAGGGGTGTGTGGAGTAGGATGCTTACAAAATGTGTGGTGCTCGCAAATGAACTTTTGGTAGTAATTGTACTCCATAGCAATACTGCATCTGTGAGACTAGCAGGGGGCAATGCATTATATTTAGATGGGTTAACAAGTGCAGCATTGTCACACAACGCAAGTTCAAAAAGAACACTTTCCCCAGCTTGTTGGATGAATAGATCTTCTTCTTCTTTTTACTCTTCCACTGCAATCTGTTCCCACATCTGTTTGGGGTCAATAGAAAAACTAAATACTCCAAAATTTCAAAAATGCTTATACAGATATGATTGAAATTTGGTGATGATAATATAGAAAAGGCAAAATTAGCCAAAACTTTTTTTTATTTTGTTGATATTCCTTGATATTATGCTTCACTGAGCATGCTTTATACAAACAAAGGACACAGCAGAAACAAGGAATGGTTTGTGTAAATAGCATCGCTGACCGATAGTCCAGACAAACGATGGAGGATGGGTCTGTGTTTGTTCCGGACAGGAAAACAAGAGCCGTGATCACGTTGTGAAATGGAAAAAGGAGGTTCAGTGAAACACAAGAAAGATGCAAAAGCTGAATTGTTAGCAAGTGCTGTTTTTTGCCGTTGACTACTCGCATTCTTAGATGTCTAGTGGATCTCATCTTGGTTATCCATTCTGCCTCCGTTGTCCTCCAGTTGCAGCACTGAAAACTACAAGGGGGCACCACCCACTCATATCCGCTCTTTGATCACGGTGCTGCAAACTGCAAAGAAGACCCCCCCAAAACATAAATTGCATAATGCTTTGATAGAGGAGCTTGAGTTTGTAATGGGGAGGTCACAAAAATTGTGTCAAGATGGCCAAAGCTACTTCTCTATGCTTCTGGCTCTTCACATTAATACATCAATGTAACACATAGGGTACCGGCACTTATGTACATCCACTTCAAGCACTGCTTTGCATTTACATTCATATCTGCGGACTTTAAAGGAGGACTACATACACCTGGCGTAAAACACAAACAGAAATACTGTACTTAAATGAACAGTGTAAACAAATGAAATTCGATAAACATCAAATAATCATAACAATATATATACTTTCACATTATTCCTACTGATTAACTTCTTCAATTAAAAAAAATACATTTCCCTATAAAATTGTGCTTTGCAATGACCATTACCAAAATGTTTTACACATGGATAGTGTGTATAGGACGTTCAGGAGTAAGCAACTCTGGTGATTTGATGTACACTTGGTTGCATTTCTTTTGTTTTTTCAGCTCAAGCACAGGCAGGTGAAGTGGCCAGCTTAAGGTCAGGCAGTGTCCGTAGAAGGATGTGAAACCACAACCTCAGGGTTTGAAGATCTTGGTCCAAAGCCTTAACTAATACACCACACTCCTGCCAATAATATTAGATCTTGGTAAAAGAAAACCTACAAATATGGTGTACAGAAAAGCACTTAGTTACAAAGTACTTCTAATACACCTGATTAACTGACAAGACTGTCACTGAGGCCCATTGTCTTAGAAAGGTGAAGTCAGGTAACACAGCTAGTTACTATTATGTTTCTTCACTACTTTTATGCAATATTCAATAAATCATTACCATTTTAAAATAATAACTTTTACAGGTACTCACATCAAAACCATAATATAGTGGAAAATGGCATGTATAGTATAGTAACAATCATTTGTCCTGGCTGGAAAAGCATTGAAGTCACTTTTTTACTAGAATAAATGAATTGATACACTTGGGTCTGAAAACGATCAGGGCTCCAAAGAAAACGTTAAAATACAGTGAACGCTGTTCCAAATGCCTCCTGGTTTGCCTCAAGGATATTTCTGTTTAAAGAAAAACAACACAGAAACACTGCACCAAATCACCAGTTACAGACCATGCAGAAAGCCTTGTTGTGATGTGCTAAGAGACTGTTTGTTAACTAGCACTAAACCCATCAGCTTCGTGTGCAGGCAATACAAGATACAGTTTAGAAAGCAGGTGGTCAAATGACTTCACAATAAAACTGATCTGGAAAGGAGAGCACCTGTTGTGGGAAATGTATTGAGAGAGTGAGGGACAGGAAGATGAATGGCTCTGGAAAAGCTGTGTTTTCAACAGAAACATCCATCATGGTCTGTAGTGTGTAAGAGAAAAGACATTAATGCCATCTGCCTCCAAGTAGTTTTTAAGTTTGGTAATATTATGACATGTAAAAAGAAACGTTACCGAAGTTTGTACCAAGAGTGACAGGGAATGGGCTCCATGCAAGTTTAAAATAAAACAATATTGGAAGCCTTTAATTTGGAGGGCAGAGCAGACATTTTGGAGGGCTTAAAGGAAGTAATAAACGGTGACTAATGTAATAAGGCACAATGATGGCAGCTGAACATTTACAATAATAAGAGGTGTCTGCTTCCGCTGGTGGATCAGTAATTATATTATAAAATGGGCAGTGAAGGTGAAGCAGAACTAAAAATTACCAGGCCTAAACTATTTTTTAACTGTCATTCGCAGTTTTCAGTTTACTTCCGTGTACTCTTTTACATCATTGTGTCATTGCGGCAGCTGCCTTGGAGATCTTCATAATTTATTGTAGGCAATTCTAAAAACGAAGCTACTCTTTTACCGATTGAATTTTAAATGAATTTCTCTTAACGTCTCTTCTTCGCAGGTTGAAAACTCTTAGCAACGCAGTTATAAGTCATTTGTCTATCCCCTTGCCCTATAGCCACAACCAAAGTTACAAGAATTTGTAATTGTATGCACTTTGGGACAGAAAGAAACAATGTGTATTATGACAAATATAAAACTACTTGTTAAAATGTACCATGTGCTCAATCACACTCAATCCGATTATTTAATGACTCCATGGGTGTTTAACAACAGATTTAACATTTGCTCAATTCACATCCCACATTGTGTTGTCAGTAGGAAAATTCAACATTCAGCTCTATCAAAGAAAAAACAGAAATTAGAGTTTTAACATTTTTTACATTTCTTTCAATTAATGTATTAATTAACTTGCAAAATATGGCTTCATGTAACAAGGTCAAAAAAATATTTGCAAAAATTAATGAAGAAACAAACCATCCAACCAATTAAAAACCTCTGACAGTTGATGTCTTTCTCAACTGTTGTGTTACATTTAGTTAAATGCCCAGTAGTTAAGCAAGTTCAGAAAAAAAATGGAAAATTGCTGGAGGGTTACCGCACATCAACAGACAGTATATTTGTCCCTTTAAAGGAATACTCCATTCAAAATGTATTCCTTTTGTATTTTACTTATCCCATGTATTTTAGTGGTGGCCTAGAAAAAATGTTATTGTAATATTTACATGGAGAACAGACAAATCAAAGTTTTTGATAGAAAGGGATCTAATACTGAGCAATGCTGGACAACAGTAAGTATCAAAAACATTTATGAAAGAAAATCTTATGTTTCTTATGTCTAATAATCCAAAGATAAAGTCATCCAGTCATATGCTCACAACATACAAAAAGCATACATTTTTTTCTGAGCCACTGTTAAAATAGAGAAATGCGTGAACTTTCTGTGCTAAAATAAAAGGATAAACAACAATAAACTCTCCACCCATTGTTGACAAATGTACAGTAAGAACTTACACTTGATTATGAATTCCAAACAGACATGTACCGTGTTCCTGGGGTTTGCCAAAAGATGGGATTGCGGGGACCATGCTTAAATTATAATAAACCTATCTGCCCACCAATAGTGCACCTGCCAGTATGCCACTACCTACATTATTATGCATTTCCAGAATATATCAGGCCATACATGTTCAATTAAGACCAAGATCAAAGTTGTTAGTCTACTAGTTCACAAGTAATCACGTGATAGAAGGACAGATGTTATCATTTTATATTTGTTTAAGTGTGGGTTATACTGTGCTGCCCATCTAAGACGAAATCCAAGTAATCAACGTAGACCTCATCTTTTTATTTCATACATGATGTGTTCACTTGGTCTGCTATAATAATACGCACGCAATCCCTTTCCCTTGTGGCAGCCTTTTCTACTGCCTGTTTTCACCACTTTCTCTCGGTGTGGCTCATCAAACTGACTACTCTTATGGTCAAAGTGTTTTTCTGGGAAAAGGTGGTGTTGGTAGCTACTGCATTGGCCTGGTTTAACTACTGTATCCTAGTCATGTCAAGATTTTGGTTTACCAACATGTTCGAACCAACGCAATCTCGCCTCTCTGACTTTGTCTCCCAACCGTCCAACTTGAGCTGACCCACTAATGTCCTTCATTTCTAATCCTATCCATCCTTGTCACACCCAGTGCAAATCTTAGTATCTTTAACTCTGCCACCTCCTGCTCTGTCTCCTGCTTTCTGGTCAGTGCCACCATCTCCAACCCATGGATAAATAACTCCAGAAAATTAAAGTAGTTCACAAAAAGAAAGCTCTTTCACATGAGACCATGTTTAAATTAATAGAATGGAAGAGGTGGGTCTCAAATTCAAAACTGTGGAATCACTTCCTCCACACTAATCTTCAACATGGACACCCTTCTGAATATTGTGCTGAACAGGAGTAAACAGGCTTTGAAAACCCCAGTGTCTATATGGCTCTGTGGCTTATTCCTTCGCCCACCACAATACTTCACCATAGCATTCTCTCTATCCCCTCCCATCATGTTTTCATTTTCTCTCTGTCTCTCTCTTTCTCTATAGACCCTGTCTTCTCTTCTTCCCACTACCACCTGAATCCACTTTCTTCTTACACTCAAAGGGCCTCTGGCTATGAGATTGCCTTAAACACTACAACATTCCCGTCATTTCTGGCTAAACCACAGAATCATTTTCAGGGCCTGGGGCAGCCTTTAACTTTCTCTGGAGACGCCAGATTTGAGCCTCGACTAATGGCTCCTAGTGTTCCTGCAGCCATGAACTTGAACCATGCAGTCAATGTTACCATACAGCAGACCTATGAGGAATGCCATTTTTTAGCAGCTCTTGTACACCCACACTGGAAAGTCCTCTCCCGCTGTCACAGTTGGCTCTTTCTTTATTCCTGGAGTTTTCCCATAATATACAGTCTTGCCCTAGCTGTTGTCCCTGGTAGCCTGCTGACATCCCTGTAATCTTCTTAAACCCTGTGTACTGTCAAAGCACCTACCATGGTTTGGAAGAATGTTAACCTGGGTTAGTGCCAATTTAGTTCATGATGTGGGTTCAAGTGAATTGATAATGTCAAAACAGTATGCAGTGAAAATAATATGGTGGGAATGTTTCATTTCTGCCAGTAGCCAGATTCCTTGACATCAACTGGTGAGCATTCAGTTTATGAAATTAACCATGCACAATGTGCATCACCTGACATGTCTTCTAAGCTCCACACAGTGTATTTTATAACTCTAGTGGAAGCATTCAGTGACCTTTGAATAAAGTTAATGTGAACCTCAGTATTATATTAGGTTACTGCTATACCCAGTGTCTCAATTGCTCTCCTGGGGAAGACCTTCCAGGCTCTGAGAAGGTAAGCAATGCCACCATGGGATGAGAAGGGGGCACTGTTGCTAACAATTTCTTCTCTCTCCACTGCAGTTCAGAGAAGATGTCTATGGGCACCATCAAGCTCTTCCCCCAGCATCCAGAGAAGACTTTGCCCCATCCATCCAGGGTACTAAAAAGACGGGTGGTCTTCAGAAGAATGCGCTTATTTTGGACTAGGACCTCGATTGGCAACAGAGCTCTCGCTAAAGTGCTAAACCTTTGGCTGCTGAAGCCTCTGTAATCTAAGTGCTGAAAGCACTGGACTTTCTATTTTTTTTTCTTCTACAGTTAAACAGGATTGCCCGGCTGGTACCTCAATCTTTCTTCTGTCATTCATAGTCTATTCACCCAATCAAAACAGGAAGAAAAATACAGTGGGTTACAACCTAGGCATGAGTGCTGCTGAGTAAGGAATGCTTTTCAGCATTTAAACCTAGAAGCAAGAAAGTGAAAAGTTATGGGTGAGTCTTGTATGTAAAGGGGGTAATAATGACAGTGCAGTAACACCATGTGTATGATGATAGAGAAGGGAAATAATTTAGATTTTAAAATCTTGAACATGAGCAAATTTGTATGGATTTAATAGCTTTGAGTCACCGACAGATGTCAACTAAGGTTTTTGAGTACAGGTAAGCAGATCCCAGTATGACTATGGAAACACAACTAGTTAGGTGTGCCAAATCTATTTTTAATAGGCACAACTACAACATCTGGGATAAGTGCCACTTCACTTGTAATTTCCTGCAGCAAGGACACATCTTACAGAACCACCCTCCCTCTGGCTTTTCTTCTCTCTAATCATTTTTAATCAGAAAACGTAATGTAAGTGACAGGAGCAGTATGTTTTTGATGTGGTCTGAAAGTGGCACTTCAGGAAGATGACTTCATTACAGCACGCAGCACTGTGCGCTTTTAATGCTATTTTTATACACATAAAAATACTAATAATAAAAGCTACATGTAGATTTATGGTGGAAATAAGTGATGGGATAAAGGTTCTGTGTGATGTCTAATAAAGTTGTAAATGTTTAGGGAATGCTTCGTTTCAAAGCTGTAATAGTAATTCTTTCCAAAAACCATAATGGCTGTTTTAATGCTGGCAGTTGGCCTTAGTCTGCAACAATAGAAAACATTCTTACTTTCATTAACATGGAGCGGAAAAGAATAAAACCAAGCCAAGCACTAAACAAAGTTAAGATGAAATGTAAATGTTTTAACACTCTATTATTTGAATAAAGGACATTATTTTCTAACATGTGTCTCAAATCCTCTACTTGAAACAGTGGCTAGTGTCAGCTAGGGATGTAACCCAAATAATGGAGAGCTAAATTATCAGTCCAGTGTTATTATCAAACTATGCCATTGTCGCAATGCATCACTAAAATCAGAGCAATGTTGCATTACACCGTGGCTTCAAGCAACAGTTTTTTGGTGATTTTGGGCAACTGCAGATTAACTAAATAGTCAAATAACCAGTCTATATTAAAAAAAAAAAAAAATTCACCAAAAAAGTAATGAACTAATAAATACAACAAATCTACCCCCATTAGATCAAGATGGTCAAGTGGTGGCTTTTAAGAGTACTTTATATTCTAGCTTAACGTACTTAGTTTTAGTTCTCCAAAATTTGTGCTTTTCACAAAGCTGAGAGGCAGCATGATGACATTACCACAATCAGTTCATTGATTTTTTTCCTGCTTGGACTGACTTTCATTTTTGTAATTCTGGGTACTGAATGCAGTTATTGAAGGTTTTGAAATTTAAAGCTAATAAAAAAGGAAAAATTGGTAGTCTCTACCGTACCCTGCCCTGCCAGTAAATACATTCATTTTGTAGGCCTTTCTTGTACTTTACTCCATATACATTGCAGTAAAACATAAAAATCATGACCAGTTTGTCTGCTATATGCATGAATAAGAAACAGGCAGGAAGCTCTGGCTATAGCCACTGAGAGAAAGAATACACAGCATGAAGACATCACAACACAATCAAAAAGATTGAGGTGCATGAACAAGCCTGTAGTAATGCTCATACAAATGTTTTATACTGTGCAAGAATATATGAAAATTTAGCACACCATATCAGGTGTATATTTATAAGTCTGCACATAGTTTAAATTTTTGTAAAACATGACTGGTCAGATTTTTTTCCACTTTGTTCTACTTGTTTAGCTAAAGTTTGATGTTCTGTCCAAGTTATTTAGTGTCTCGAGACACACACTGTAGGCTTGTGCACAGTCACATCTTTTAACGGGTGGTACATACTGTATATATGTTTGACAAGTAAAGGCAGCAAAGAGTAACACTGCCATCTTGCCTATGAGGTATACATGCAAAACATCTTGTGAGATGGAGAAGGCTAAGCTATAAAATACCACCTTTAACATTCTCAGAATTACATTTTCACCCATGCATGGTGGATGGATGCTTCTTTGGGTTAAAATTACAATGATCTCTAGACTTTCTCCTGTCTAAACAAAGATTCAATTGGTTGTTTCTTTTACAATATAAGTTTTGGAGAAAGTCATGGGAATATGATTATTTAAACTATATTATTTACTGCATAACCATGACAGACTGAGAAAATAAACCAAACTTACTAGGTATCTCTCCTCATCCTTCATGCCTGGTGTTCGAATCATGTGGTTCTGCTCACCTCTCCAGTCACCAAATCGACGAAAGAAATAGTTGGAGAGAAATCTATTGATTGGATCCCTGATTATATTGATGTATACAGGCTGGTCCATCCCAAACCTTAAAAAGAGAATTTTAATTTATTTAATACAAATCACATACAGCTATAGCATCATGCAAAGTTGTCACAAAGACAAAAATAAATCTGTAACAAATTTGAAAGCAACAATTGGTGTATTCATGTTCTGTGTTAAACTGTACAACATAATATCTGAGGAGGTGAATAAATAAATGATATGTGTATTTCAAGAAGAAAAAACAGACACTGAAAGGGCGTCAGAATTGACAAATCAACAGGTCATCAATTTCAGAGTTTACAAAAGATCAACAAGGGCAGCAGAGCTTGCCAGTTAATAAATAAATATAAGGGTAACACTTGAGTTTAGGTACTGTAAAAATGCATCTGTTACTCATATGTACTCATATGTAACAAGACAGACCTTTTGAAAAACTTCTTTGGGTCTTCATAACGCTTTCAACTTATCAACAAAGTTTTTATTCATCTCCGCAATGTGACCTAACTAACAAAACTTCACTTTGGAGTGTCCTGAGGTGGCTCAACTGATATTAAATACGGCTAAGAAAGTGAAAGCATAACCTCCCTAATCTCCTGATAACTGATATTCCATATTTAGTACAAGACCAGTGAATCCTTCACATTAACAAGTAATTTAACCACCATGCCAATATGCCACAATGCACAGAGATGATTACCCTATCTGCTGATGTTTTGTAAGTGTTAAGAAGACCAAAAGAATCACTTGTTACATAAGAGTTAATGAGTAATAGATGCATTTTTGTAGTACCAAAACTAAAGTGTACCAATATAAGGACTGTAGTGCCTCTCTACATAGCTGCTAGGAAGTTGTCATAAGTTGCCACCAAATCCATAAATAAAGGCAGCCCAAGAGGATAAATTGAAATCATTCACTGCATTTTAAAAACTGTAAAGGACATTCTCGGGCAAATTTGTATTTTTCCAAGGGTTTTAAGTTAGTCATGTTTACATAAGACATCATGAAATTTCCCTTCTCAGTTATATCCAGTCAGAAAGAATATAACACAAAATATAAAGCAAAAGACACATTAACCCTGAGACAGAAATTCAAAAATATTTAGATCATTTGAAAAACAGATTCTTTAGTAAATATTTATAACAGTTTGACAGTATGTTTTTTATCAAAAATGGCTACATGATATATATGAAAACTTCATACTTCTGGAATTTTTCATTATATCCGATATTACTTATTAAAAAAAAAGTATGGCACTGGCAGGAAAGGAATACCTGGAGCAATGTGTGTGGGTTTTAAAGCGGCTATTCTTCCTGACACACTGAAGTTAAGTTCTGCATGTAATACGTGTCTGTCATCAGTTGAGATCAGCTCCCCTTCTCTCAACATTGCCTTCTGACACACACTTACCAAATTCCCTACATTAGCTCAATAACTTCAGCTACATGTTTGGTAATCTGCTGGAGCTTTTTAAGTTTTGGTTTGTCAGACCATAAAACCAAGCAATGAAGCTGAAAGTGATGACAGGTTGGATCACACTGCGATAAAAGGACAACATGAGGTCCTTGCACACTTTTAAATAGTCTGCGTTTATGAAGGAGAAATAAGCGCTGATTGCAAGTTTCGAGTATGTGTTTTTTGCATTTATAATCTTATTAAGATGACTATCTAGCAGAGTTCGAAAGTACTTATATTCAGTCACTGTTATTACTTCCTCCCTCAGAACAATGATGAGTGAACAAATAGATTTCTGCATCTTAAAGTCAAATACTATTTCTTTGGTCTTTTTGTCATTCTTCACAGTAAGATAGTTATTTATGATCCTTATATTGTAAATGTGTTAAGAAAAAAAATACAGCCAGAAGTGAAATCTCAAAGCGTCACAAAGTGTATAAAAGATAAAAAATAATCTTAATCTTCAGTTCATAGGAAATACCTGCATTTCAAATAAAAGGATTTTAGCCTTCACCTTAAAGTCACTTCTCAATTCATTCACTTACACACTAAAGGCAGCTTTAAATCCTGCCTCTGCCCCAGGAGTTACTTCCAAGCCAAAGCTCAAAATACTTTCTGTGACTAGTAGCGTCTAGAGGGATGCAAAGCTACTTAATGGGATTAATAAAGTATCTATCTATCTATCTATCTATCTATCTATCTATCTATCTATCTATCTATCTATCTATCTATCTATCTATCTATCTATCTATCTATCTATCTATCTATCTATCTATCTATCTATCTATCTTATCTATCTATCTATCTATCTATCTATCTATCGTCCAGAAGGTCTCCTAGCCACACTTTCACTTACTTGAAGTACAGGGTTCTGGTTCACTTCACACTAGCTGTGTTGCCTGCCCAATGGCATCATGGAAGACTTGCTCCTCCCAGGTTACCAGTATTCCCAGTTCTGGTAACCTAGGAAAAACAGGAATTACTGCCTCCAGTAGCACCTGCCTTCCCACGCTGGCATATACAGCACCTCCCCATTTACACATGTGAGTCTCTCTTGTGTCGAGGTTACTGGTGACATTTAAACCTACCCTTTGCCATCCTGGTGATGCCCTTCATCACTTCCTGCCAGTGCCATCTCCCCATGAAAGTTCTGCAGATAGTAAAAAAACACTGTCCACATTTTACTAGTGGTGTCTAAACTTTAAATTTATAGAAGCTGCATTCAATTTAAGTATTACTTTTAGCAATGATCCTTCTTTTTATGAATACTACACCAATAATTTCCTTTTCCTGATTAAATAAAATCAGAAAATGACGGCATGTCTTACTATGCAAGACTAAAAAAGGGGTGATTTCAAAATAATCCTTATAACAAAAAAAAATTGAACTGGTTTTGCCTCTATTACTTAACAGAATGTATCAATGTCAATGCACAGTAAAGTATCTATCTATCTAAATAAAGGTTTGCAACTATTACTTCAACAAGCATAAAGAAATAAGAAAAGTAGCACTGTCACTTAAAAGTTATTCAGTCCTATTCCAAGCAGGCCCAGACACCCTTGTAACATAAATATATAATAAACATATCAATATTTATGGTAAATTTTGACTTTTCAGGTGTTCTGCAATCACAAAGCACAGTAATTAACATTATAGTGGGAAAAGTACGTTTTCACAGCTACATCAGATGGCGGTGCAGTGCCTTTACAGCATTACACTGTATTGACAGCCTGCGTGCCTCACGACTGACTGCTAAATGTGGCACCTTTTATTGTGGAAGCTTAGCAAGTTCAGCTAAAGTTAGCAACAAGCTGAGAAATCGGGTTGGTGGTTGCTTTGTGGGGGATTTTTTTTCCTACCAGAGATTCAAGCTGGTCTCCTCACTTGTACTTGTGATAAATTTAGTAAACTGTGTAAATATTTAAATATGTTTCATGGAAGTCAGATTCTCTAATGTGGCTTCTTGTTTGTTGCATTCATCACTTTGAACATGCTGCACCACTTCAAACACACAGCCCTCCAAAAAGGAAGAACACCAGGTAATCCTGAGAGGATCCTTTGGCAAATTGATCATGCTATTGATTTACATGCTTTAATGCCGCTGCTGTAAATGTCTCAGTAATATTATCCAAATCATTTCAAAAAACAGCAGCAAATCAGCGTTAACCAGTTTCGTACTCAGGGGTCCACAATAATGACAGGTTGGACTGGTCTTTGAACACAGAGGAACTACATAAGAGACTATATTAGAGGGGGCAGAACAAGCTCTTTTCCTTCGAAGACTGTGTTCTTTTAATGTGGGAAGTGACATTCTTCACATCTTCTATAACTTTGTGATGGCCAGTGCAATTTTCTATGCTGTAGTGTGCTCACTTCATGAGAGGCCCACTGAATCATCAAGCAAATTAAAAGGGCAGGCTCAGTTATGGGACACACTCTGGAGGTAGTAGTGAAGAGGGGGAATTAAAATAAAACTGATAGCCATTATGAACAATGCTGCCTATCTTCTCTCTGACACACTAACACTGAGGACTTTCAGCTAACAAATTATTCAGCAGAAGTGTTTGGGGTCCAACAGCAGTATTTACTTACTTATCTGCCTATTTATGTATTTATTTATTTAACAAAGTTTGATCTTTCTATCTATCTAAAAATCAAGTAATATGAACTAACTGCATTGGCCCCATTCAGTAGAAATGCAACTGTCCTAATCAACTGACATCTCAAACTGGTAAGAGCGGGCTCATCCCTGTTACTCAAAGACATATCCCACCCACATCTCTTTTTTTCTGATCATGTTTCAGAGACACCACTGCCTGCAAAAAAAGCACTGCTTAAAGGGTCCAAACCAATTCTTAAGACCATTCAGGGTGTGGCTAAAGGTGACTTTCAGCCCGGCAGGACTGTCTTGATCACACGGACTGGACCATATTTAAAGCAGTTTTCACTTATGGCCAACAGGATTTATCCTGATGTTTAGCTAAACTGCCCCGTCCATTCTGGCTCCCTAATCATCCCCTGTCTCTAACTGGCTCTCTCTCTCACCCCTTCACCACCTAATACCTAATGTGTGGTGAGCATACTGGCGCAATAATGGCTGCAATCGCATCATCCAGGTGGGAACTACACATTGGTGACAGTTGAAGTGGATCCCCACTATCTAAATGCTTTCAGTAGCGAGAAAAGTGCCATTTAAATGTAATTAATTATTATTTTTATTAACAGATCATTTAAGATTAGTATGCATCATCAGTCACTGACTATACAAGGTGCGATCCAAAAGTTCCCAGAATGCATTTAATTCTGCAGCCAGAAGGGTTTGGTTATATCAATCGCCGCTAGATAGCAGTTCAACTTGTCCTTGAGAGCTGTTATCACGCATTATAACGTCAGCGCAGTTGTTTTTCAAGTCACAGTTCTTGTTTAAACTTCGGTTGTGTCTGTGAAGGGTTGTTCGTGAAAATGAGTGATTTAAAAGACCCAAAAAAGCTCGACAAGTTCACAGAAACACCAAGTCAATGCTCATTTGCTTCTTTGATGTGAAGGGTGTCATCCACAAGGAAGATGTGGGCTGACAAGTCATTTCTTTTGCATCACGACAATGCACCAGCTCACACATCTCTGACTGCGTGTGGATTTTTGGCTTCTACAAAGTTTACTGCCATTCCCCACCCTCCGTACTCCCCTGATTTAGCACCGTCTGATTTTTTTTGAATTTCCTAAGATGAAGATGAGGCTCAATGGACGCAGATTTGAGACGGTGGAGGAGATCCAAGCGGTAACAACCGACGTCTTGACCACACTGACAAAAAACGACTTCCAGAGGTGCTTCGAAAGGTTAAAATCTCGTAGGTGAAATCATCATCATCATTGAAATCTTTGTTGAAATCATCAGCGGGTGACTATTTTGAAGGAACTGTTCACCATTAATTGTTATTTGGTGTGTATGCTTTTAAATAAATGCATTCCGGGAACTTGTGGATCGCACCTCGTATTAACAAGTGTAACTGTCTCAAACACCATCAGAACATATGCAAATCAGAAATCATGGGTGACATTGGAGGTATGTGCACTGCTAAAAGCCCGTAATGCTGCCTTTAGGTTAGGTGACAGGGTAGCCCTCAGGACAGCAAAGGTAAACCTATCTTGGAGCATCAAAGCAGCTAAGCAAGATGTCTGCAGTAGTGATGCCTCCCTTCCAGATGACCTAAACAACATCTATGCACAGTCTGATGTCCTAAACGACATACATGCCCGAAGTCCATCCCTTCTCAGAAAGAACAGGTACTGTGCTTTTCCAGCTCTGACATGAGAAGAACTTTTGCTAGGATGCTTTACATTGGCTTCAGTTTAGCTTTCAACACCATCGTCCCTCAGAAGTTCATAGGGAAGTTGGGTCTGCTAGGCTATGACACTTCCCTATGCAACTGGGTCCTGGACTTCCTGACAGAGAGACCCTGGACAGAAACACCATCATGTTGAGCCCCCAGGCTGCAACCTCAGCCCACTTCTGTTCACTCTGCTGACTCATAATTGTACGGCTGTTTATGGTTCTAAGAACCATCATCAAGTTTGCAGATGACAATGGTGTTTGGTCTCATCAGCAATGGAAATGAACCAGCTTACAAAATGGAGAAACAACAACTGGTGGACTGGGGCAACAACGTCTCTTAATGTGGATAAGATGAAAGTAATGATTGTTGACTTCAGAAGGCCCATGCTATCCATACCCCACTGCACATCAACGGCTCTGTAATGGAACTGGTCAACAGAACCAAATTCATTGGTGCACACCTGGCAGCTGACATTACTTGTTCAAGTAAAACCACCTCCACAGCCAAGAAGGTGCAGCAGTGTCTTCACCTCCTTCAGCGGTTGAAGAAGGCAAGACTACCTTCCCATATTCTCAGCACATTCTACAGGAGTACAATCAAGAGTGTTCTAACCAGCTGCATCACTGTCTGGTTTGGGAACTGCAGTGTCTCTGACTATAAGGTCCTACAACAGATGGTGCACACTGTAGAAAAGACTGCTGGAACCTCTCTGCTCTTCATTGAAGACATCTTTGTAAAGCATTGTTATCTGCAAAGTTTACAGCATTGTGAAGAACTGCTTCCACTCCTCCCACGGTTGCTTTGACCAACTTACATCTGGCAGAAGGTACTGTAACATCTGGACCAGTTCTGCCAGGGTTTGAAACAGCTTCTACCACTTAGCTGTCTGGACTCTAAACTTTGTGCTGCCACCCTGCCCTAAGATCCAAACCTAATAGTGAATTTATATATTTGTTACACTTGAGCTACTGTTTTTTAATTTTACTGTTATTATTTATTACTATATATTTAAAATTATTACTATCTATTCACTTACTGTACCTATCATTTATATTTAATCATTTGTTTATCTTTTATAGTATAGTATAGTTCTTTACCTGTCTTGCACTTGTCCTGTGTTTATGTGTATGCACCGTGGTCCTAGGGAACGGTATTTCGTGCCACTGTATGTTGCAGTACTCTGTTATGGACAGTACGACAGGTCACTTGACTTAGTGAGTTGTTCCAGTGTTCAACATATAGGAATCTGACTTGTTTTTACTAAGTGTCAAATTGAGATCTTGACCATTTAAAGAATGGACTTTACCTACAGAAAGAAGCCTAGGAAAATCACTGGACACATTCTCTTTCCCCCTTTTTTGAATAGAAGGGACTAAACACTCCATTATTCCAGCCTGTCCTTGTCTTCCTTGTAATATCAAAGTGGCACAATAACCAAGACACCAAAGCGCTAGCCAGTAATGTTAACTTATGTATGTGGATCGTATTGATGCCTGCAGCATTCCCCTTGTGGATGGAGCTTCTCAACCATCAATTTGACATCATCCACAGAAATGGACTATGTGACACAACTCGGTTCTAACAGTTGCTCTTCTGATGATTGCCCAGCTGTTGTTGCTATCTGACAGTATTGCCACTTCAATAAATGACAACATTGAGTTTCAACTGTGAGATTACTCTCAGAATCATTCTTTTTTGCCCTTGCCAGTTCTAAACCTTGACTTTGGCCATTAGTGTAGACATTGACTTTTTGGCTTGTGTACACAAATAGTAAAACCTTTCTGCTAACACAGCTTGTCTTGAGGCTTCCCTTAACAGTGGTGTCCATTGACTTTTCCTAGGGCTACTGCCAAGAAAGATATCAATCACCTTTTCAAATACAGATCATTTTAGTCATCTTTATTTCTGAGGTTTGGACCAAGGACCATTCAGACATTGATATCTCCTGAAGTGCACATGCTTTTCTAATGTTAGAAAAAAGGGGGACATTATCAGACCACTATAGCTACCACTTTATTTCTCCTGAACCCATCTAAGCAAAGCCCTGGATGTCTGTCCCAAAATGTCACCACATTATAAGCATTTGCCACTCCAGCATTACTCTTTATAATCTCATTTCAGATCATACAATTGCAAATCTAAATGTTGAAAACTTATGAAACACCCTTCTATCCATTTTCTAAACCTTGTGCAGAGTTTGGGGGCCGCTGGTGCCTATCCCAGGAATCACTGGGCACAAAGCAGGAACAATCCCAGGACAGAGCCTGAGTCCTTTGCAGGGTTAACACACACACACACACACACACACACACTAGGTCCAATTTAACATCACCAATCCACTTAAACCTGCAGACTACTCCATACGACTCTGTTGTTGAAGCTGGGGGGGATATCATTTGTCAGTCAGATTCAAAATGACTAGACATTTCCTAAGGTGTCTGTGCTGAAGAAATCAATCTAAAATTAAAACAAGTATGGCCTATATTGCATGCATTGTGTTATGATTTCACTAAAAAAAAGAAGAAGACAAAATTAATTTAAAACTGTGGCATCTGAGCAATCTTAAGTATGAAATAAGAGTAGATACATGTGATTGCACAAGTCTACTCAAATTCAGAGCAACAGTACATTTGTATGTTGTCTTTGGCTTTTGCTACGATTAAGGGGAATTTTGGAACTAGTAGCTATTTCCCATTTGCTCTCAGAACAAAAGTTCATTATTTCTTGTTTCTATACTTGTGTTGGCTGCTTTGGGTTGTTTTTTTCTTCTTATTTAATCTGTCAGTTTCCATCTTTTTTCCTGCTTTTACCAATTTTATATGTTTACACAGAATATAAACCATATAAGAAGTTCTAACATACAGGTTTTGTTTCATCAAAAATATGGAAAAGTTAGAAGTATGAAACATTTGACAGTAACTTGTTTACATTTTTCTCAAAAATCAGTATACTGACAGTAGTAACAATGAATAGTTTCAATAGTTAAAACAGTACACATGGACACAGTGCTGGGCTTCAGGAAAAAAATCACCATACTCGTCGGGTTTAAAGTTCTTCTTAGATATGCAAAATCAGTAAGAGTGGAGGACGGTGTGTAGGAATGGGACTATATCACACTCAAAAATGTTTGTTGGAATGAGACGTCACAGACAGATACTCAAAAGGTTACAAAATACCCTATAGCATTATAGTTCAGATGAATGAAGTGTATGATTACTAGGATTATTAGGAGTTAAACTTGACTTTTGTCAATGGCTGACATTTGACTGGAAAAAATTAAGAATCCCTTCAATTCATTATTGTTAAACACAATTTAGTTTATCAGGCCAATGTGCTATACACAATTACAAACATGGCACATACATCCACTTTCAAATCAGCTAAATCCAATTTAAAGGGCTGCAGGGAGCTCCGTAAAATAATATTTGTCTGATTACTTGTATCTATTCTTAAACCTCCTATGCAAAGGGAATACTTACTGCTGTCGAAAGAGTACTTGAGTACCCTCAAAAACTAAACTAGACAAAAAGAGGTCACAGAGACTCCACACTGACAGGTACTGGGCTGGTAGTCAAACTCTGACATTGTTAGGCAGCAGTGCTATGCATTTTAAGTTGATTTCACCCAAATTACAAAGCTGAACTTTCAGAGTAAGGCCAATGATCCAGCTACAGAAGTGCTGCCAGACTGGCTACTGTACTGGAGTTTATCTGTGTGGTTTATCCACAAGATTTCAATGTTATATGCAAGTGAGAGGTTCCCTTCATTCTTTAAACATGGCAATACCACTACTATTACTGCTGGGTATTTAAAAGATCAGTAACCGAAATAATAGGTAACTATAGTATTGTGTTGAGTAGCATGGGGGTAGAATGCTGAATGCTGCTGCCCTTTCACCAACACAGCAAAAACACTAGTGTAATATTAACACTTAAAAGTGTACTGTATATAGCAATTTTAAAGGTTATTTTAACACAATACAAGTTACATTTTATTTAACAATTGTGATCTTGCTGTTTATCTCTGTGGAATGTTTGCATTCTCCCCAATCTGTGTGATTTGTTTTTATCTGGGTAGTTTAGTTTTCCTCCCAATTTATTGCCAGGTATAAATTGTGCCATTATGAGTGAGTGTTTATATGTGCACAGATGATCTCTGCAATGGACTGGCACCTGATTCAGAGATGGTTATCAACTTGTGCCCACAGCTACTGGGTCATGTTTTCACTGATTGCAACCAATCCCAGATCTAGACTGCTCAGACAGATTGATGGGGGGCAGTAAGTAATTCTGATTTGGCACCTTTTCACACAACTAACTATACAACAGTGCAGTAGCATATTGTGGCCAGCAAGTGGGGCACATGGACATATTTACTTTTCATATTTTTAACTCTGCATTATGCTCTCATGGTCATCTCTCCGATCAGAAAAGACATAATATTATTATTACTATTATTATTTGTGATTTCTCCAAGGTGCTTTGGATAGATAGATAGATAGATAGATAGATAGATAGATAGATAGATAGATAGATAGTAATGAAGCATAAAATTTGACTTATCTACTGTCATATTTGAGGCAAATTTAGAATTCAAACTCATGAACTGATGAGAACATAAGAACAGAACATTTAACATGAACAGTAATGTAATTGAGTGAACAAGGAGAAAATAATCAATTAAAATTTCCCAAACCATAAACAAATTGGCTTAGCAAACAAAGGTGGAAATTTTATTTATTTGGCAAAAGTGGAAAAAATAGAAAGCTACTAATTATCCTGCTGCATCCTCTAACCAGTTACTTCAAAGCATCAGACTTCTATTTTTCAGCCAAAGATCTAACATTCTTCCGTGTCTAAGCCTTTTGTTATTAATTTTTCATTAGCCAAAATCACCAAATTCGACTCCCAGTCGTGTAGCATGGTGTGACGGAAAGGGGTCAGGACACATGGCAGCATTGTGAATGAACTTTTACATGCAGCAGAGGATACACACCCATCACCAATGCAGTTACATACATTGCATGATGCTTACACAACTGAAAAGCTAACAAAATTGTCAGATGAGAATTTCTTTAGCAGCATGGCTTTTGCAAGTGGAATTTCATATTGCGGACTATTGGTTGAAGCATCCATACCAGTGGGGTGGGGAGCCAAGAGTGTCAAATCTAGAAAAGAATTTGACTGAGGAAGAAGACAATTACAGCTCTCATCAGGTCAAGAATTGTCATTGAATATCTATTTCCTATTTCTTCAGTAACTCAGCCCAGAATGTTCAGAAGGGATTTCCTCAAAGACTGGCCTGGAGTGCTTAAAGAATCCGAGTCAGTCTGACCAAGGATGGAGAGAACAATGACGTCTGTAAGAAGTAAGGTCATGGTTCTCTTTCTCTTTGCAGCAGGGGGATACTGGTTGTTATTTCAAAATCATCCAATGAACCTTCTCCCTGGTTATCTTTCAGTGCTCCCAAAAAAGCAACGATGACCTCCCCAGCATCATACATATCTATAGACTGGGCTTGCAACAAAGAATTTACAGGCTTCAAGAGCTGGAATTTGGCTCCAGCAGACCCCCCCGTGACCCTGTAGTTAGGATATAGCGGGTTGGATGATGGATGGATGGAAGACACTAAGAATTTCTTCAAGGAATTTTCCAACTGCAAAAAAAGTATACTTCCTCAAGTGTAGTAGAAGCCCTGCTGCCTCTGTGCAAATAGCCACAATTTAACCCCCACTTCATAAAGTATAATTTTTAAATCTTAAAGAAAGTGGTTGGCTATTTGTTATAGCTAATTTATTCAAATTTAAACCCTATTTTATTCCTATTTTAACACCACATTTCCATAAATAATTTATGATTATAACAGATAAATCACATGGGTTATTCTTAAACACGCTTCAGAAATCAAGATTTTGGTGTGTATTGTCTTTTTCAAATCTTACCAAATTATGTTTATTGTCATATATTCAATAATGCGACTGTATGCTTACATGCATGTTACCTTATACACAGAAAGATAAACAATACAATTTATATCTCTTTAGCATAAAGGTAGCATGAAAAGCAAAAAGAATAAAATTCAACACATCACTATTATACAGTATACTGCTCAAAAAATTAAAGGAACACTTTGAAAACACATCAGATCTCAATGGGGAAAAAATCTTAATGGATATTTATACCGATATGAACAGGGTAATGTGTTAGAAACGAAAGGATAGCACATCATTTCATAGAAATTAAAATTTTCAAACTACAGAGGGCTGACTTCAAAGACACCCCGAAAATCAAAGCGCAAAAATGATGCGGCAGGCAAGTCCATTTTCTCGAAATTTCATTGCAGCAACTCAAAATCGTACTCAGTAGTTTGTATAGCCCCCAAATACGTGTATGCATGCCTGACAATGTCGGGACATGCTCCTAATGAGAGGACAGATGGTGTCCTGGGGGATCTCCTCCCAGATTTGGACCAAGGCGTTACTGAGCTCCTGGACAGTCAGAGGTGCAACCTGGCGGCGTCGGATGGACCGAAACATAATGTCGCAGAGGTGTTCTATTGGATTAAGGTCAGGTAAGCGTGGGGGCCAGTCACTGGTATCAATTCCTTCATCCGACACGAACTGCCTGAACACTCTCGCCACATGAGGCAGGGCATTGTCGTGCACCAGGAGGAACCCAGGACCCACTGCATCAGCATAGGGCCTGACAATGGGTCCAAGGATTTCATCCCAATACCTAATGGCAGTCAAGGTGCCGTTGTCTAGCCTGTAGAGGTCTGTATGTCTCTCTATGGATATGCCTCCCCAGCCCATCACTGACCCACCACCAAACCAGTCATGCTGAATGATGTTACAAGGAGCATAATGTTCTCCAAGGCTTCTCCAGACCGTTATACGTCTGTTACATGTTCTCAGGGTGAACCTGCTCTCAAATGTGTAAAGCACAGGGTGCCAAGTGGTGGATCTGCCAATTCTGGTATTCTATGGCAAATACCAATCGAGCCCCAAAGTGCCGGGCAGTGAGCACAGGGCCCACTAGAGGACGTCGGGCCCTCAGGCCACCCTCATGAAGTCTGATTGTTTGGTCAGAGACATTCACACCAGTGGCCTGCTGGAGGTCATTTTGTAGGGCTCTGGCAGTGCTCATTCAGATACCGGTCCTGCTGATGGGTTAAGGACCTTCTACGGCCCTGTCCAGCTTTATTAACTGCCGGTCTCCTGGAATCTCCTCCATGCCCTTGAGACTGTGCAGGGAGACACAGCAAACCTTCTGGCAATAGCAAGTATTGATGTGCCATCCTGGAGAAGTTGGACTACCTGTGCAACCTCTGTAGGGTTCAGGTATCGCCTCATGCTACCATTAGTGACATTGACTGTAGCCAAATGCAAAACTAGTGAAAAAACAGTCAAAAAAGATGAGGAGGGAAAAATGTCAGTGGCCTCCACCTGTTAAACCATTCCTGTTTTGGGGTTCATCTCATTGTTGCCCGTCTAGTGCACCTGTTGTTAATTTCATTTCATTAACAACAAAGCAGCTGAAATTGATTAACAACCCCGTCGGCTACTTAACTGACCAGCTCAATATCTCAGAAGTGTCATTGACTTGATGCTATACTCTGATTAAAAAGTAGTCCTTTAATTTTGTTGAGCAGTAGCTTTCTGAGTGACCCTGGGAAAGTCAGTTGACCTGCCTGTGCTCTAGTCATAAAATAAACATGGCAATAACTTTATGAGCACACAAAGAGCCCTGGGCCAATTTCACTCGGGAAAACCTCTACATAATACAGAGATGCTTCCTAACTTTGTTACTGAAAATATTAAATACCAATATCAAGTGTGAATGAACAGGTGTGTAGTAGAGTGTGGAATTTTTTTTTATTAAAATATTCAGTTCATCCCCAGTCTTTTTTTAAGTATTTGGAAGAATAATAATGGAAGAAGCTATTGTGTACTGTGCAGTTCTACATAACAACAGCAGGTCATTTTCTACACCAGATATACAACAGAGTGAAACATGTATCAATTAATGTATCAATTATTTCACCATGAGGTGTACAAACAGTTACAGCTTGAATTGCATCTTGTATACTTAAATTTACATCAGGACAGAAACTGTACCCTGACGTATGCAACCACTCAATACTGCTGGGCTGGCGCAACTCATTTGTGTGGAACATTAGTATTATATTACTGTATACAATATATCCATATATCGAGTTTAATGACAATTATCCTACAAATCTGTTATATTCCTTACTCATATAAGAGATGGTGTACCTATTGGCTTCATAATAATCTGTCTATTACTTATTTTACCATAATCAATATTTGTAAAAACAAAATAATGTCAGGCTGTCTGTTAGATTTTTTAATTTCTGCCGGCATTTGTCTGATTTTTTCTGGTAGGTCCCCAATCATTTTATCATAGACAATTAGATATTCCACTCTTGTTTAATGAAAGATGATGGGTATAACTTTGTTGAAAACCATACCACATTTTATGACTAATTAATAAAGACATCCAAAAAATCCCAAAGTGTTTCTGGGAAAATTGTACAAAAACAATTTTTAATGTTATGTCTTGCTTCATTCAGAAAAAAATAATGCTTCTTGCTATAATTTTTACTGTAGGTAAATGAAATAATTAAAAGATCTCAGCATTAATAACTAACAAGGCTAGGCATAATGCTAAAATTCCACTACATGCAAATGTGGGGCTTATACCACAAATGTTGCTCTCACAGGTTAAGTGTATGCTTCTCTGATTGCTCAATAATAAAACAACTCAAAATTTAACATTGTGACAAATTTTAATGTCACATTAAATAAAGTGCGCAAGCACAGTGCACAATTAAACTTGAACCTGTCATTAATGTTGATTTCCTGCTACACAATTCAATTACTAAATAAACCTGGGCTGGCGCATAATGAAAATGGACCATTGCTTCTATTTTGCTATTTTATGAGACTTGGGGGTAAAAAAAATTGAGGAATAAAGAATATGCACTATATGTATACATATTATGTAATCATTCACAATGAAAGTCTAAACAAACAAAAAAAAGAAATTACAGCAAGTATTAATGTAGTTCCAAAATATATAAAAGATAATTACTAGGGAACAAAATACTTTTTTTAAATGAATGCCAACCTAATGCAAACTGTAACAATTTTAAACTGATATATTGAAAACTTTAGTCAAAAAGAAGTTACTACAGATTATTCTTGTTTTTGTCAGATATTTTTTTCAGTTCATAACTAACCTAATTTTACAATTAATGAAATCTACATGGCTCTAGGCAAGGCTTCTTAAAACTTATACAATTATTCAACTTAAAATTATATTTCAAGCGCATCTCTCTCGTTTAAAATTTTCCAAAATGTTTCCAGTGCAAGATACAACCTGCGAACATTGCAATCAAGTTCCAGCCTCACTGGGTCACATATTTTGGGTGTGCACCAAATTAACATCATTCTGGACCAAAATCTTCAAATGCCTCTCAGACAGCCTTGATGTCACAATCCCTCCTACAGCTGTGTTTGGTGTTCTTCCAGATGGGCGTAAAGTGGAGAAGGTCAAACAAACTGTGATTGCCTTCACTACACTATTGGCACACAGACTTATCTTGGTCAACTGGAAGAATCCTAACGCACCTCTTTTAAGTCAGAGGGTAGCTGATGTTATATACTATTTGAAATTTGGAAAAAATCTAATTTGCACATTAGAGGACCAGTACAAAACCTTTTCAAAGTCTGGCAGGATCTAATCAATAACATTTTAGAATAAGCAATTAAATTGAGGAAGAGTATTCTCTTCCCTTTTTTATTCTATTTTTATTTATTTATTTGTTTGTTTATTTATTTTTCCTACTATTAAAGTTTTACTGTGTTGGCCAAGCTCTCTTTCTCATTTGTTTCAAACCTAGTTGTGTAAAACTTGACTTGCTTGTATGGAATGTTATTTGATTTTAATAAATCGAATAAAATGTTAAAAAAAAACTTTATAGTTTATATCAGTAAATCCAGCAGCCTTCACATCTGATTGAAGTGGTTTGCATTGTGAAAAGTGACTGTTATTGCCTACATGAAAGTGTTCATACTGTATCTCACATACCTGTTTTTAGGAAAACAAATCTATAATAGATACTATAAAATTAAAAAAGAATATGAAGTGCAATACATAATCTGATATAGTATTCTTAGAAACTCAATACAGTCGGCCAACTTAATACAGAGTCTACTGTTTCTCTTGGGCCAGACTAATGTAACTCTTACTTACAGGCAATGCCGGAGCACATCTTGAGAATGCTTTTTAATTCCAAAAACTATTGTAAGGAATACACATCCAATGAGAAAAAGAAAGACTTTAAAATAGGCAGAAACAGGCTCACCTTGGAATAAAAGATGACTAATAATAATTTCTAAAATGTCTTTGAAGTTTAAAAAAATGGCTTTATCCATCTAACTTGTAATAATTCATAAAAAATAATTATTAGTTTTTTTAATTTTTAATTTCAAACTATTACTATCTATTCACTTACCTATATTTATTTATTTACTAGCAGAATACCTGCGCTTCGCAGCGGAGAAGTAGTGTGTTAAAGAAGTTTTGAAAAAGAAAAGGAAAAATTTTAAAAAATAACGTAATATGATTGGTAATGTAATTGTTTTGTCATTGATATCAGTGTTGCTGTCATATATATATATATATATATATATATATATATATATATATATATATATATATATACACACATGTGTACATATATACAGACACATATACTATGGGGTGCCAAACAGGCAAATACATTGATTTTATGAATATATAAAGTCATCGCTGGAATATATAAAGTGAAAACTTGAATATATAAAGTCATTCCCGAATATATAAAGTCAAAAGTTGAATATATAAAGTCAGCGTCGGAATTTATAAAGTCATTCCTGATTATATAAACTCAACATCGGAGTATATAAACTCACACCTGAATATATAAAGTGAAAGTCAAAATCTATTGATTGAAATGACTCTTAACTGAACTAAGTTAACAAAAACGTATTCAGAAAAATACATTAAAAAAACACTTTTCAGTTAATGTTTTGAAAATGATGCATGTGCCCTACGCAGGATTGGTTCCTGCCGTGCGCCCAGTGTTGGCTGGGATTGGCTCCAGCAGACCCCCGTGACCCTGTGGTCGGATTCAACGGGTTGGGAAATGGATGGATATTCCAGCGCTGACTTTGTATATTCCGACGCTGACTTTATATATTGAAGTTTTGACTTTATATATTGCAGCGCTTACTTTATATATTCCGAAATATTCCAACGCCGTCTTTATATACTCAGGTTATGACTTTATATATTCAAGTTTTGACTTTATATATTCCAGCGCTGGCTTTATATATTCAAGTTTTGACTTTATTTATTCTGACAGTGACTTTATATATACAAGTTTTGACTTTATATAGTTAAATTTTGTTCAGAATTTCATTCAGAATGTTGGAGAGTGACAGCCATCAGGTAAATAACAACCCTAGAGGGAATGCTAGTCCAAGGCAGGACATAAACATATCAGAGTGGTTCAGTTATGTCCCGTTAGAATACCTTGCTTGAGTCAATTGTTTCTGTTTAGTTTTTAAAATATTCAAATTAAAAAAATTAATTTCAGTTAAAAAAAAACAATAGATACCCAGACACATGGATCTTTATTTTATCTTTTATTGCATCTTTATTATAATACACTTGTATCAAATTATACCTGTTGAATTAATTAAAGCAAATTAATTAAAACTATTTTTAGTTAACATTTGTTAAATTAATACAGCTGGTAATTTTCATAGTGTTTTGATCAAAGGGACACAAAACAACAGTTCCACCACCTAAGAAGTAAAACTACAACTTCATGGATAGTGCCACACAATGTCAGCTAACAATCTGTAATCTGATAACAATTAAATGTCAATCCATTCATTTTTGAAGCATCTTGGGGGCTAGGGGCTATCCCTGTAGTACTAGGCACAAGGCAGAAGCCAACCATGGAAGGGCATCACATGCACACAGCCGCCATACTCACTCACACCAGGCCAAAAATCTAACACACTCAGTTCTGCCATTAGGGAGGAAAGCCAGAGTACCTAAAGTAAAACTCACCTAGACACAGAGATCACGGTAAGTACGATAGTGACTAGGCAGTGATTCAGAGCCAGGATATCAGAGCTGTGAGGCAGCCACGCTTACCACTATCTAGCAAAAAGCCTAAATATTAGCAAATTCAAATTAAAATGTGAAAGGAAAAGGGAGATATACACCATGTATGCAAAAGAAAACCATTTTCTTTGGTTAAAGATATTGGAGTTCAGCTATTTTGTTTAGTTAAACACATTTGAGTTCAGACATTTTTATCTGACTGCAGTGAATGCAAACTAAAATTATTGTGAAGACTAAGATTAGCTAAAAAATAGGTTACAGCAAACACACCACTGAATTGCCCATTCTTTGCTTACCATTTCACATTTACATCTACAGTACTTATTTTAGCTTTGCTGTATTTCAGTGTCAGCTTTCCACTTCAAATATTTGTGCTGGACAGATACAGGGTTATTTTATTTGCTATAGTGTGTACTATGGCCAGTATGTGGAATTTTTTAAACAATTTTATGGAACGCTACCACAGAAATCCAAAAACTGCTCAAACGTATGCCAGCCTGAGTCCAGTAAAATAGCCTAAAGGGAACTCACTCAAATGTGTCTCATTGAGCAGCTGTGCATGTAATGCTTATACTGGCTATTCCACTGTGTACCTGGAACTGTACTGACTGTCTGAAATATCAGCGACCAATTTAATTAAAAGCTCATTCCTAACGGAAAAGCTGCTTTAAGTGCTAATTTTACGAAGGAATGAAAAAGAGGAAAAAAGACAGTGAGAATTATGCAAATGAAACTTCTTACTATATCAGAATGCAAAATGTGGAATTGTCAGGGGGAAAATCAAAAAAAACACCCACATAGCTTTCATTTCAACATTTATTTGCATGGCTGCTCTTTATCTGCTATTCTGTTCTACTGAAGTCATCGCTTCCAAGCTGCAGACAAACAAAGGGTATCAATTAATGTATTGTTTTACTACTACCGTACATCAAAACCACAAATATTTAAATGCATTAGCCTGGAAACACTGGATCGAATATACAGTGTCTACACAGTTAGAACGCTTCTTGGCACAGGAAAATATAATTCTGTGACACTAGACACAAACTACAACACACCCAGGTTACAGATTTGTTTTTTATATGGATACTAGTCTTTTTGGTAGCCTTTTTGATGTCAATACATGTGCTGTACCCCACTATACTATATAACAAACAGGTATGACAGCTGAGATCCTCTAATAGTCTTCTCTGCAGTACTTTACTCTTAGCAAACTCTGTTGTTACTACTACCTGATGTCAGTAGGGCTAACATGCAAATTCCTTTAATAGTGGGATCGTTATATAAATGACATTTCATTGTTTCACCTTTGTCTTGTTTTACCTATCCTATAGAATCTGCTACTGCTGGAAAAAAATATTTTTTGTTATCAAATTTTTTATGAAATAAATATTCAAATAAGTACAAACACAGCCATGAAAGCTTCAATAAAAACAGAAACAACCAGCCCTATGTATCAGAAGATAATATTAGTGGAGAGAAGGCACAACTAAACAAAAACCCTCCAAATAGAAATGACAAGTCACAGCTCACATCCAAGCGCAAGTGAGGAACAAGCTGCAGCAGAAGTGTAGCGCACTGTTGTCTCACAGACACATGGTGTGAAAATATAACCCAATCCGTCAGTAAAGAAAAATTACAGCTGGAGTAGAAGCCGACATGTGACTAGGAGAAGAAACCAACAACTCAGAAAGAAATGAAATTACTGCTAACACAAGGAACACTAGGTGCTAAAAGTAGGTTCAGTTTGTTCTCTGCCTGCCAAGGACATGTTTACATGTTGTGCGTCCTGCAGTATGTACAGTTTAGGTTTTCTAGAAGACGACTTCAGACAAGTTCACCAGCCAAAAATGTACATTTAACTTAGAGTTGGTTGGGAAAATATGTGCTTTGAGGACCATGTTAGGAATTGGACAGCTATTAGATTGATTACATTAGATAAGTTGAAGTCAGATTGACTCTATTTGTTTAGACAATTCTGCCATTTCTGTTTTGGCTTCAGTCCCACCAGGCCCCATTGTAGTCAGTGAACGGCCAGCACCAATCCAATCACAGGTTGAGTAGGTAAAAGTGAGACGGGTGTTTAAGAAGTAACAATTTAGTCCTGCAGCACCAAGGTAACCAGTTCAATCCCAGAACAGATTCTCAGCATTCAGCAGCGCATCTGTCGAGGCTGAGAATGAAGTGCTCATAATTGGCGACTCCATAGTACAGAATATTAGAATTCCAAACTATGTTAATCCAGCAGCTACAATTAATTGTTTCTGGGGGTGAAAATGAACCTTCTGGTTGACAATGATTTATGTACCTTATTGTTGTGTTTCAGCACAAATCAGATCACTTTTCAGCAATGTGAGGTTTTATCTTTAGGCAACAAAGCTAAAAGAAAATGTCAGAAGTCGATTGTCTCTGACCCCTTACCTAGATTATATAGAGGACAGAGGAAATATAACACCAGTGCAGAAATATCTTTGAAGTTTAAAATTCTGCTTATTAAACACTCAATCTCTTGGAAATAAAGCTGCTTTGGTAAACTATATTTTATTAAGTACAAAATCTCATTTGTGCCTTCTTACTGAAACTTGCCTTAGAAAATCTGACAGTATTCCCTTAGCTGAGGATCACCAAACAGTTACACACTTCTTCATAAATCTAGATATACTGGTCGAGAAGGTGGCTTTTGAATAATTCTGTGTGATGAACTACAAACTGTTTATACAAATGAATGTTAATTGTATTAGATATTAAAACAGATTCTAGCACATCTGCAGTACTAGTCTACACACCAACAGGGCCATATTTATCATTCATGACTGAATTTGGCACCTTAGCCAAAAATGATCATCATGTAGTGTTGATGGGGGATTTTAGTATACACATTGATGTGGAAACTGACACTTTTAGCAAATATTTTACTTGCTTGCTAAACTCAGTAGGATTCTGCCTGATTGTCAATGGCCCGGCTCACAGTCATAACCTTAAATTAGAGCTAATGATTACTTACAGGGTTGAGATTCAAAATTTAAATATTAAGCTATGAGATGATATTATTTCTGATCTCTACTTAGTTAAGTTTGATTTGGCTTTGCCCTTACCCATATACTCACAGATTAAAACAAGGGCAGTAGGATATCAAGATTGTCACTTTATGTCAACATTTGTACTTATTTGAATTTGAAAGGGGCACTACTGTAGATACGCTAGCTCAAATTAAAACAAAAGTGATTAAACCACATAGAAACTCACCCTGGTTTAATGAGAATACTCAAGCTCTGAAATTAGAGTGTCAACAACTGAAGCATAGATGGACAGCAACAAAGCTGCAGGCTTTCCAAACTACATGGACAGAGAGTATTAAAAAGTATAAAAAAGCTTTCTGTATAGCGCACTACTATTCTAAAATAATAAATAACAACAGTAATAATTCTCCTCAACTGCTTAGAACAGTGGCTAATCCAACAAAAGGGAATTCTGAACTACAAGGCAAAACATTAGCAGTACAGACTTTATGAACTTCTTTAAAGAGAAAATCGACAATATGTGTCACATTGCAAACCTTGTCTCGTCTTCCTCAAAGCCCTTTAGTAATATCAAATTCTAAAATGAAACTTACTGAGTGTTCTTAGATCCAGTCCCAATTAAGCTAATAAAAAATGTCAATAGATGTTCTGACAGAACCTATTCTTAGCATTATCAATAGTTCATTACTGAATGGTGCAGCGCCTAACAGTGTCAGTTATCAGACCATTACTTAAAAAGTCAGACCTAGACTCACATACACTTATAGCCATTTCAAATTTTACTTTTCTCAGTAAAATACTTGAAAAAAGTTGCCACACAGCTCCAGTCTCAGTTACACATCACAATTTATTTGAAAAATTCCAGTCTGGCTTCCATACTTGTCATAGTTCGACCCTCTGCAGTTCGCATACCAGGAGAAGGTGGGAGCGGAGGATGCTATCATCTATATGCTGCACCGATCCCTTTCCCACTTGGACAGAGGCAGTGGTGCTGTAAGAATGATGTTTTTAGACTTTTCTAGCGCCTTCAACACCATCCAACCTCTGCTCCTTAGGGACAAGCTGACAGAGATGGGAGTAGATTCACACCTGGTGGCATGGATCGTGGACTATCTTACAGACAGACCTCAGTATGTGCATCTCGGGAACTGCAGGTCTGACATTGTGGTCAGATACACAGGAGCGCCGGGGGACTGTACTTTCTCTGGTCCGGTTAAGCCTATATACATCAGACTTCAATACAACTCGGAGTCCTGCCACGTGTAAAAGTTCACTGATGACACTGCTATTGTGGGCTGTATCAGGAGTGGGCAGGACGAGTAGTATAGGAACCTAATCAAGGACTTTGTTAAATGGTGCGACTCAAACCACTTACACCTGAACACCAGCAAAACCAAGGAAACTGGTGGTGGATTTTAGAAGGACCAGGCCCATCATGGACCCCGTGATCATCAGAGGTGACTGTGCAGAGGGTGCAGACCTATAAATACCTGGGAGTGCAGATGGATGATAAATTGGACTGGACTGCCAATACTGATGCTCTGTGTAAGAAAGGACAGAGCCAACTATTCCTTAGAAGGCTGGCGTCCTTCAACATCTGCAATAAGATGCTGCAGATGTTCTATCAGACGATTGTGGCGAGTGCCCTCTTCTACGCAGTGGTTTGCTAGGTAGGCAGCATAAAGAAGAGGGACGCCTCACACCTGGACAAACTGGTGAGGAAGGCAGGCTCTATTGTAGGCACGGAGCTGGACAGCTTGACATCCGTGGCAGAGTGATGGGCGCTGAGCAGGCTCCTGTCAATCATGGAGAATCCACTAAATCCAATGAACAGGATCATCTCCAAACAGAGGAGCAGCTTCAGCGAGAGACTGCTGTCACTGTCCTGCTCCACTGACAGACTGAGGAGATCATTCCTCACCCACACTACGCGACTCTTCAGTTCCACCCGGAGGGGTAAACGACAATGTTATTGTCTGTTTTTACCTGCATTTTTATCACTCTTATTTTAATACAGTATTGTTTATTTTTATCAGTATGTTGCTGCTGGTGTATGTGAATTTCCCCTTGGGATTAATAAAGTATCTATCTATCTATCTACTTCAGACACGGCATTAACCCATTTTGTAAATGACATTCTGATATAAGCATACAGTAATTACGTTATATATTTTAATATTTTAATATTTAAGCACAGTATTTTACTGAACAGGCTGGAAAAATTACATTAGGCTCACAGACATTGTCCAGTATGTATAGATATATACTCCATCATTATACTCAGAGGTTAAATATGGTATCTCACTGGGACCTTTAATGTTTTTATAGTGTATGTTTCCAATGGGAACTATCAGTAGAAAGCATACTATACATTTCTTTTAAACCAAATGGCATTTCTCTGATGTTATCATTAATTAGTTGTATCAGTAAGTTAAGGAGTGGATGGATGAGAACTACTTTTTGCCTGTCAAGTTGTTTTACCTGCCTAAAGTAAAGTATTGTACTTGTCTCTGAATGGTGTTTATTTGTGGGGTGATGTTGACCAAAACAACATCATGTCACTTTTAACTCAGATGGAATCACCATTAGTTTTATTAAATCAGCATGCAACTTGCGTTATCTTTGACACTAATATATCACTTAAAACACACATTACCAAACTCTACCAACATCTAAAACATGTTTTTCCATCTTAAAAATGTTGGAAAATTAAAACATTTTCTAAAGATGCAGTATACTAATAAATTAACTCATACATTTATTGCTAATATGATTTACTAATGCAATGGATTATTCGCTGGCCGTTCAAATTGTTCTTTATGTAGATTTCAGTCAGCTGAAAATACACATACGGTAACTTTGAAGTCCTAACACTGATCCTCCTTTTAACATATAAAGCCTTAAATGGCAAGGACCTGCTTACTTATCTGAACTTGCAGTATTATTACTTACAAACCAGAGCACACAGTAAGGTCTCAAGATGCCTGCCTAAATCAGATCCCAAAAATTAATAAAATAACAGTATGAGGTCAAGGCTTTAGTCACAGGGGTTGGAAGATGTGGAATGATCTGCTTGCTAATATAACATATGCCCCTTCAGCATCAGCTTTTAAAACAGGGCTGAAGAATTAATGCTGAAGACTACCCAAGGATTCTCTGAAGAGACACAGTATCAAAGGAGTCCAGTGTTTGTCTCAGGTCACTGGATAGCGTCCATGTCTCGCAACCTCATAGCAAAACAGGAAGCATCCGGACTCTAAAGACTTGGACCTTCGTTCTTTTGCATAGATATCGGGAGTGCCACACACCTCTTTCCAGTGACCCCATGCTCTCCCAATCCGTCTACTGAATGAATGTCACTGCTGAGGTAAGTAAACCTCTTGACAAGGTCGACACTCTCTCTGCAGACACACATACTGCTGACGTCTGTGCCGAAGAGGTCATTAAAGGACCAATAAAGGTCCCTTAAGTTGCACACATAAATTTAGCTAAATAAGACATTGAATTTAGACCCTTTGGATTTGACTGAATACTGTTTTCTTTACCTGGCACCTCTCTGTTTGTGGGGTAACCCATCCAACCTGCTTATACCAGTCAGCAACAGGACCACAGCTCGATCCAGTAGTCTCCAGTTAACGAAAAAAAAAACCTATATTTAACTGGATGCTTTTCACCCATCCACTGTCTATATTTGCAGGTTAATTCGAAAAAGCATAATCCCATCTTCTTCTGTAAGGCTGACTGCTGTGTAAAGTGCTCTATGATGGTACTTATCCCAAAAGGTCTTTCCAAATACAGAATAAATTAAAGCTGCTTTAAGGTGAATATATCAATATGACTAGAAAACCAGAAGTATTTCCTTTAGAATAATCCAACATTTTCCTGCTTACATTTCAACACATTCTGCAATAATTAATAATCACATACATCTGTATAATTCTACTTATAACTTTATTTTAGTTACAAAGCTCCTGAAATATATTGCAGTGTTTACATATTTTTTTTAAATAGTACACTCTACACTGCTGTCATATATGATTCATTTTATATGTTAACTTTTAATCCTTAACTATACAGATTAGTGAAACTCAAGTACTGCTTGAGAGCTGCCACTTATAGCACCAAAAAGCTAAAGAAAAAATATATTACTGTAAACATATGACCAAGTTGTACAAACAGTCAATAAAATGATTAACCATTAGCAAGTCCACTGTGTCAGAAAAATCTATTTATTCTTTACCTTGAGAAGTTTAGGAAGTGCACATGCCGTGTATATAGGAAAGGTTTGGGAATGTCACTTATATTTTTCATCAGGTCTACCTGAAAAATAAGAAAATGATCATTAAGAGGTAAACGGCCAAACATAAAAACTAAAAACTGTATTAATACTGAATTGCTATCACATTACCTCATCCTATTGTTTGAGAGACTATACATGAATGGAATTTGGACCTCAGGACATACTGTACATTCATAAAGGCTGATCCTCAGATGCAAGATGTTCACTTAGGCTTGTCACACTCATGAAAATTTTGTTAAAGATTAACTATCATGAAAATATTTGTAATTAATTATTTGTCTTGTTTTTTGATTCCACACCATAACAAGTACAATTCTAGTGATGTTATCCTCAAAACCCCTGACTTCTACTTTCTTGGTATCTCCACTTCATGCAGTACTTTGGCTATTGCATACAGCTCTGTGTATCCATTCTGGGCACCGCTTCACACAGGCTGCTCTTCACTTTAATCTCCTCCACCAATAAATGTCACATAGTCAGAGCACCACAGCAACAAACAAAATCTCAAAACATTCCAGAATCTGATTTCGGCATCCCAAAAGTGAAAGCAGCAAATGCTAGTAACATTACTACCGAGTGTGTTTTAAGGTCTGTGAACACTGCCCGCGTACTGTACGTTGAGGGATTCAACTGAGGTCATGGTTTTGTTTAATATGGACCAGGCACCATCTTAGCGGGCTGAAGTTTCAAACTTTTCTTACAGCTGGTAAGACAAACAGTTTTGTAGCTCATTGATACAGCAGATAAGGTGCATGACTATAATACAGTATAGTGAAAGGTATAGCTGGTAGATGTTTAAACTTTAAGAAGTATGATTTGAAATGTGCAGCATGTGTTCTCAGGTTTGCAGGATGCCTTTCTCTTCCTTCTCCCTCCGAATGCACTTGTCTCCCAATTCACGTCCCCATCCTTGAGGAACTAGTAAATCTCGGGTGTAAATTGGCCTGTGAGATCTGAATGTAAATTAATGAATTCAAACAATTATGTAAAATGATCATGGTCAGATAAAATAATTGCCATTATGTAATAATTATGACAGCCCTATTCTCACTGCTACTTTCAGTCCAGGTGTCAAAAGCAGTTGGTTCGTATGAGAATGTTTTTAGTACTCTCCTAAGAAACACTGAATAACTGAAAAAGTCACACTTACGATAGCTTACATTCTTTCACAATAAGGAAGGTCATTTAATTATTTCACAAATATACTGAATGATGCCAATTAATGATAGTGTACACGCATTTACATTGGTGGCCTTGTGAGCGAAAGACTACAGTCACATGATAAGAACTGAAGAGATGTTATAGGCATATTCAGTGTTAATCAGATTGAAGTTTAGTAAGTTTAGTATGGATGTTTTAGCACAGGCAGAGTTTTAATACAGAGCTGTCATTCCTTCCCATGGTCTGCATGGAGGTTGCACATTATCCCCGTGTACTGTATTTATGGACTGACTGGTATCACTCACCAGAGGCAGACCTTGTTGAGAGGTACACATTAGGTGTATGAGGGCTAGGGAGAACAAAAAAAAAAAAAAACTCCAAAAGGCTGGAGAAAAAATAAAACCTGCAGGGGTTCCAAGCCATGAGACCGCCCAGCCTCCTCTCGGCATTCTAGCTAACATAAATGATCAGTCCATATTGTATTGAGGGTTGTCATGGAAAAACCTGATGATGACGGTCACATGGACTTCTGCCCTGTAATCCATCAATGTAGGGACATCACAGTGCTTTGATTAGGTGCTGGTGGCGCAGATCACCACCCCAGAAAACCGGGAAAAGAACAGAAGAGAGAGTAGGGGTTAGTGCGGATTTTGGAGCCACCATTAACAGTAATGATAATTAATTGAATATACAGAGCATTAGAATTATACTAAAATGAAGTTATGAGAAGGCCATGTTAAAGCATTGTGTTTTCAGCAGTTTTTTAAAGTGCTCAACCATATTAGCCTGGCAAATTTCTATCGGTAAGCTTTTCATGAATTTAGGTGCATAACAGCAGAAGGTCGCCTCACCACTTCTTTTAAGTTTAGCTCTTGGAATTCTAAGGAGACACTCATTTGAAGATCTAAGGTTACGATTTGGAATATAAAGCGTCAGACATTCTGATATATAAGATGAAGCGAGATTATTTAAGGCTTTGTAAACCATAAGCAGTATTTTAAAGTCAATTCTGAATGGCACAGGTAACCAGTGTAGTGACATCAGAACTGGTGAGATGTGCTTGGATTTTCTTTTCCTAGTTAGGATTCTAGCAGCTGCATTGTGCACTTGTTGCAAACAATTTATGTCTTTTTTGGGTAGTCCTGAGAGGAGTGCATTAATCAATTTAGTATTGCCTAATATTATTGTTATATTTTTATTTTTTTATAAACTTTTCTTTCTTGATCTTGTAAAGCACTTTGAGCTGCATCATTTGTATGAAAATGTGCTATATAAATAAACGTTTTTGTTGTTGTACCAGTTATACAGTAGTGTTGTCTGCTAATCGGGTATATCAGAAGTACTGTGTAACTAAGTGCTTTTTGGTATACAATATTTGTAGTTGGGTTTTTTTTTTTTTTGCCACCAAGGGATAATATTATTGGCATTCGGTGTGGTGTAGTGGTTAAGACTTTAGACCTAGTACTTCAAATCTTGAGGCTGTGGGCTCATATCCTGCTGCTGACACTTTGGGACTATGAGCAAGTCACTTCATCTGCCTATGCTTTAGATTGGAAAATCTAAAGAAATTTAATCAATTGCATCTCAAATGTTGTAAGTTGCTTTGGATAATGGCATCAGTTAAATAATATTACATTGCTTACTCTTGAACAAGTTATACACAATTGTCTATGAATATAACACTCCTGCCATAGATCAATTCCTGTTTTTACCTGCTTTCCCTAGTGACTTAGCTTTTGTTGATGGTCATTGCAAAATACAATTTTACAGGTAAGTGCATTCTTTTGAATCAAAACAGGTAATCAGCTATATTCCCTCTAAGCAGAATGTGTGAACACCTATTTTCTGGGTTCCGCACAGCACCTTTGAACTGCCATACAGCTGTTGTTGCACCTTTCCCTTGTCGCAGTAGGGGGCACTAGTGCTCCCTTGAACCCTCGGGTACCACGCCAAACACCAGGTAAAAGTCCAATAATTATTATTTATTATCTGGGAGCTCCCTCAGTCCTTTTATATTCCCCGACCCAGAAGTGTTCCCAATCCAACAGTCCACAAGTCCTTATTCTTTCCGGTTCAGGGTAAACCATGCTTTTCCTCACCCTGGAAGCCCGTCGCTCTTCCTGTGATGAACTTCTGGGTCATAGTGCGCAAAAGAGTCCGCTGGCCTCCTGACAGCGACTCCCAGTGGCCCCCAAGGTATCCAGCAGGGTTGTGCATAAAAACTACATAGTCCATGAGGCCATGCTGGAATTCGGGGCCCATACATGTTCTCGGGAGAGCTCCTCCTGGTGGCCTGGGGGTGAGGGCCGGAATATGAAACCGGCCATCCATTACACCCTCTTTGGTAATGCACCTTAGGCCTTTGGGGACCCCAAAAATCCATTCCTCATTCTTTTGAGAGTGCTTTGACATGTGATGGTAGTCCAGGCCATCACTTGTCATTTGTGTAAGAATGCATTACAGTGTTTAGTATTTCAAGCCAGTAGGTCAATGGAGTGAAAAGGATGACCAAGATGAGAGCTAGTACACATCTAAGATTAGTCAACAGCAAAAATTGCACTTGCTAACCATTGAGCTTTGCATGGTCTTTGAGCATCACCAAAGCATTTTTCCATTTCACAATGCTGTGAAGTCTATTTTTTCTCATCCAGAACAATGCCTGATTTTCAGTTATACGTCCACCCTATTGGTCAGCAGTGTTGTCTGTGTGACCTGTCAATAACTTCTACTGCATCCTTGTTTGCATAAAGCATGCTCACAGCACTCCACAATGAATGCATGTTAGAATAATATTAATAAATATTGACAAATAAAAACAAGTGCCAGCTAATTTTCTCAAATGCCACCAAATTACAATTAAATCTGCAAAGGTATTTTTGAGATTTTGAAATATGTGGTTTGTTGGGGAGTTTAACACCTAAATATTTATATATCAGAATGTCCTTTCTTGGTGCATAGCTTTTTAATATAATGAAAAATTGTGCTTTTTTGATGAATGAGTGAGTCAACTTTGCATTTTACAGTATATAGTCAATCTCCATAAACTTTAAAATGACTGACACATTTCTGGATTTCTTTTTTATGAGATTCTATAATTAACATAACAATACTACTGTCAGTTAATGACAGATCCTTTATATGTGTCTTTTCTTTTTTTAAAATCAGCATCATAGCTGTGCACAATTACTGTACAAAAACCGTAATATGATTATATCCCATGCTCCTATACTTGTTTCTCCAGATACTGCCAAAAGAAAGACAAAAAGCAAACCAAACTACTTCTTTTACGTTGTGTCTGTTTTACATAGTTGTGAAACACATCTGCTTTGAAGACATCACAGCTATTCCTTTCAATACTGAATTATATAACATACCTCTGTGTCTTGGAAACATTCTGAATATATTTCACTTAACTGCATTCATTCATTCAAATGCATTTTACTACTTGACATGGATTTTTACACACCGAGACTTACCTATTCAAGTAGTCAGCTTGTGCTAATCGCTGGAGACTTTAACCATGTGATGCTGGACAAAACATTACCTGCCTTCTCCCAGTATGTGGACTGTAACACCCGGGGAAATAGGACTATTGACCTACTGTATGCAAACGTTAAAGACGCATACAGCGCCACCTCGCTGCCTGTGCTTGGGAAAGCAGATCATAACCTGGTTCGACTTAAGCCTCACTACAAACCAAGAGTGAAGGCGCTACCTACAACCACTCGCTCATTCAGGAAGTGGTCCCCTGAGGCAGAGCAGGCTCTGAGAGACTGCTTTGGAACTACAGACTGGGATATATTGCTGGGGTCACATAGTGAGAACATTGAAGAGGCTGTTGAATGCACAACTGATTACATCAACTTCTGTATGGACATTGTAGTTCCAGTAAAAACAGTACGCTGCTATGCTAACAACAAGCCATGGATTACAAGTGACATCAAGGGCCTTTTGAACCAGAAGAAAAGGGCTTTTAAAGGCTGTGATCAGCATGAGCTCAAGTGCGTGCAGAAGGAACTCCGAGTCCAGCTCAAGGCGGCAAAGGAAGTTGCAGAATAACAGCATGAAGGAAGTGTGGGATGGGATGAAGATCATCACTGGCTGCAGCTTGAAGCGGGGTGCCACCATTGAGAGAAACGTGGAGAGAGCAAACCAAATGAACAACTTCTTCAACAGGTTTGACCACCTAACCCACTCTCACCTCGGAGTACTGCATCCTCCAACCATCCTTCTGCTGATCCCAGCATAGGTGAGACATCCCCACCCACAATTACAGCAGCGCAGGTGAGCAGAGAGCTGAGGAGACTTTGTGGGTCCAGATGGAGTATCACCACGACTGCTGAAGGCCTGTGCGTTGGAACTGGGGAGTCCTCTACAGCACATCTTCAACCTGAGCCTGGAACAGGGGAGAGTCCCGAGGCTTTGGAAAACATGTTGTATCACCCCAGTCACAAAGGTATCATGTCCTAGTGAGCTGAATGACTTCCAGGCTGTTATTCTGACGTCACATTTGATGAAGACTATGGAGCGGCTGCTGCTTCACCACCTGAGGCCACAGGTCCGCCACGCCCTTGACCCTCTGCAGTTCGCATACCAGGAGAAGGTGGGAGCGGAGGATGCCATCATCTACAGGTATATGCTACACCGATCCCTCTTCCACCTGGGCAGAGGCAATGGTGCTGTAAGAATTATGTTTCTGGAATTCTCTAGTGCCTTCAACACCATCCAAACTCTGCTCCTTAGGGATAAGTTGACAGAGATGAGAGTAGATTCACACCTGGTGGCATGGATTGTGGACTATCTTACAGACAGACCTCAGTATGTGCTTTTCGGGAACTGCAGGTCTGACATTGTGGTCAGCAACACAGGAGCACCGCAAGGGACTGTACTTTCTCCAGTACTGTTCAGCCTATATACTTCAGACTTCCAATACGACTCGGAGTCCTGCCACGTGCAAAAGTACGCTGATAACACTGCTATCGTGAGCTGTATCAGGAGTGGACAGGAGGAGGAGTATAGGAACCTAATCAAGTACTTTGTTAAATGGTGTGACTCAAACCACTTACACCTAAACACCAGCAAGACCAAGGAGCTGGTGGTGGATTTTAGGAGGCCCAGGCCCCTCATGGACCCCGTGATCATCAGAGGTGACTGTGCAGAGGGTGCAGACATATAAATACCTGGGAGTGCAGCTGGATGATAAATTGGACTGGACTGCCAATTCTGATGCTCTGTGTAAGAAAGGTCAGAGCCGACTATACTTCCTTAGAAGGCTGGCATCCTTCAACATCTGTAATAAGATGCTGCAGATGTTCTACCAGACGGTTGTGGCGAGTGCCCTCTTCTACGTGGTGGTGTGCTGGGGAGGCAGCATAAAGAAGGACGTCTCAAGCCTGGACAAACTGGTGAGGAAGTCAGGCTCTATTGTAGGAATGAAGCTGGACAGTTTAACATCTGTGGCAGAGTGACGGGCGCTAAGCAAACTCCTGTCAATTATGAATAATCCACTGCATCCACTGAACAGTGTCATCTCCAGGCAGAGGAGTAGCTTCAGGAACAGACTGTGTCACTGTCCTGCTCCACTGACAGACCGAGGACATCATTCCTCCCCCATACTATGCAACTCTTCAATTCCACACAGGGGAGTAAATGCTAGCATTACTCAAAGTTATTGTCTCTTTTTACCTGCATTTTTATTACTCTTTAATATTGTTTTTTGTATCAGTATACTGCTGCTGGATTATGTGAATTTCTCCTTGGGATTAATAAAGTATCTATCTATTCCTGCTGGCACCAGATTTACTGTTTTCTGCTCAATCTTACAATGACAAAACGGAGAAGAAAAAATTACTAGATTACACCTATTCACTAAAAACAGCTTGAAATGAAAGGGCCATAAAAGACACCAACGTCTACTACACTACTTACAATGAAACCTGTAGTATGGTGACAATGGTGCAGTTGACAAGATATAAAAGACAAGAAACAGAAAATGCTACAGGCACTTTTGTATTGTGTTATGTGGAGTATTGTAGGTCAGCCATGACTATATATGGACAAGAGGTTAGTCACATTTGTACAACTTATGGGCCACAAAAGAAGATAAAAAGTTTGATTTAGTTTGGTACATGATTTTATTGCAGCACTGATGAACTACACACATGCATATGCATCAATATAAGGTTTTAAGGAATGACATAACTAACAGTTAAATAAATAATGAAAATAAATAAACAGGAAAACATAATAAAAACAAAAATGTACCCACACCACTCAGCTGCAGTCTTATCCCATTCAGTTTTATCTTCATCCAAATTTCTGTTTTATCTGTGCAACTCATCACAGAATTGTTCCAGGAAAAACTTTAGCCAATTGCCTACAATCAGGCAGGCCTGTGTGGAAACTATTTCTGGGGTATGAATTGCCAAAGCTACTAGCAGATGTACATTTTTGTAGTTTAATTGATTTTGATTGATTTAATTTGGGTTTTCATTTACGCAAGCTGATATATTCCACCTAGTTTTTGTAATTTTGTAAATGGAACTACAAATTTATAACACTGATCATGCCTGATGTGCATGTTATTAACATATAAGCATACCTAAATTTCCCTAGTTGACTAATAAAAAAAAAATTAACAATTGCCTTTTTTCTTTCTAAAGTGGCTGAATTCGATTTTGTTCTCTCTATTGGGAAACAAAGTTCAGAATATTAGATGACAGGATTTAAAAGATCAGAGGCAGAGTTCTCATATGCTGGTAAAAACAGAAAAAGTAACTCTATGAAGACATTACAATTTCTATTTCTAGCATTCATAAAGTTTCTGAATACCCTCATGAATGATTAAACGTTTAAGACAGTGTCTGCAGAGATGGTCGACAGTGTGTAGTGTTTATTTTGTTCCTTCGTTTTTGTGAATGACATAAAAATGCATTTGAAAACATAAGGAAAAACTCCAATTATAAATATAGGTGCTGTTATATGAAACAAATTTGTTCCTGATGAATATTTTAAGATTAGGGTTAGTATAGTAAGCTAAAAAGTTTCCTTATGTTTTATTTCTGTCCATGTCACACAAAAGGTTCACACTCAAATGGACATTTCTAAATATGATTGCTGTTTTGCTGTGCATTTATGATAAAGTTATTCTTAAAGGTAATGAAGTTTCTAAAACAATCTAAAAACATTAATTGTGTCAGGTATAGTACTGATCTGCGAATTTCGCCAAAGCATTATTTGCAGCGAATGTTCTGCTTTCATGTTCACCCTTGTTTGTCAAATTATTTACTGATAATTCAGCTGGTTTAGGAGAACTGTAATAGCCAACACTGAATGGGGCTGCCCCTCTGGGGTATATAATGCTGATCATTTGCATTACAGACTGGTTACAAGGCTTGTGCATCTCTCACCATGTTCTTTCTTCTTTGATCTCACGGATGCATGGTCACACAATGGTTTGCACCATGAAGAGCACACAATCGCACTCACAGTTAGTACTACTAGTCTACTGGCTGACACACTGCAGATTTGAACACTGGGAGAATCTCAGGGTCAGCAGAGAAAACTCATACAAATATAAACAGAACATGCAGACCTCATGGAAATCAAAGGTGCTACGACAGCTGGTGAACATGATACACCACTTTGAATTTTCTGCCTTTAACTCTTTAGGGCTATTTTTTTTTTCCTTTTCATCCAGGGCTAAATATATTTCCAAAAAACTAAGTTTTCTGAAAAGCACAAAAAGCAATAGTTTCTCACAGAAATCAACATAAGCGACCTACATATTTGACCAAGATTTTAGCATTTCTGCTTTGTTTTGATGAAATATAGGTTTGTTCTTTCTGCTTTGATCTCAGAGAGGCACCTTGGTGCAGTTGGCACTGCTGCTCTACAGCTCAGGTCCCCTTTTCCACAACAGTCAGTCCCGTGTAGTTGACAGACATTTACCTAGTCCTTAGGGATGCTAAGATTATTGTACATTATAATTCAATCAAATCTAGTTCAGTTAGTCTGTCCTCATTGACCTCAATGCATTTCTCGGAGTTCGGCAATATTTGCAAACAGTTCCGTGGTTTCTGCGCTCATAACTAGTCAGGTATTTTTACAAAAGAAGATATATGTGAATTTATTTAAGGCATAATTTTGAAACCAACTGGGCAAATTCCACTACTACAACACCTTGAATCAAATAAACCATTAAGGCAAACACACAGAGACAAGCAATTCACTGAAGAAGAAAGCTGAATGAGGCAGAATAAAAAGAGTTTGGCTATCAAGACTGCAATAAATTAAGTGAATGGTGTTGTGTCTCAGTTAAGTAAGTCTATGAAATTAACAAGAGTCTGGACACAAATCCAATGGGCAACTATTTTATTTAAAACACGAGTCTCAATATAAAAGAACAGTATGATGCAAACAAAATAACATTGGATAGATATATTACTTTACATTGATATACTGTATACCAAGGCATGGTACACAACGCTTTAATTGACAAAATAAAAGTCCTCTTTAAATACAGACAAAACAACTTAGTCATATCCTACACTCCCCCTTACACTTTTAACATCAGCCTCTCAGGACACTTTCTTATCCTTCTTGGATGAGCCCCAAAACTCCCTTCAGAAACTTCTGTGTAAGATTTTGCCTGTTCCCTCATTTGTATCCAGCTCAGCTCCAGTGGGTTCCGTCTTGGGAACATTGGCAGTAATGGGTATTAATGTTTCCCATTCTGCTGCACCAGTTTCTGTTTCACCATCCAGTTCACATTTCACCCCTGTGACTAACAACTGGTTTACATCCCATTTCATTACCTTGCCTTTTACCCATACAAGGTACAGGGCATTGCCCAATTTATCTATAATTTTCCCCGAAACCCAACTTGAGCCTTCTCCACCCCAGTACATTCTAACTAACACACTCTGTTGAAGGCATAAATTCTCTAGATCCCCATTGGTGTTCAGTATCTGCTTCTTTCTCTCTCATAATTTTGTAAAACGGTTGCTTCATTACTGACTACGGGGTCCGTACCTATCTATTCAGAAACAGCTCCACAGGGGCCTTTCCTGTTGTGCTATGACATGTGGTATGATAAGCAAACAAGAAATGAGCTCTTTTGCTCTAATGATCTCTGGTATCCTGTTTGTTTTTCCAGTTCTAATTTGAATGTTTCCACCACACATTCTGCAGCTCCACTGCTTTGCACACAATAGGGTGCTGAAGTCTTGTGTCTTACTGCATTTAGCCTGAGGAACTCAGCTGTGGAGCATTGTCTGATATTATCTCTTCCAGAATAGCTTGGGCAGCAAATCAATCATCAGTCATCATCCAACCTGCTATATCCTAACACAGGGTCAAAGGGGTTGTGCTAGGCAGCAAATAGTTTTCTTAAAACTTCAAATAACCTAGTGGTGGTAGTGGAATTCATCTTTTCAATCTTGACCCACCTACAATTGGTATCAAATAACATTAAAAAATCTGTCCATTTTTTTCACAAAAATCCAATTGAAGCCTCTGCCAGGATCTTTCAGCCCACCTCCAAGACTGTACATGGTCTATTTCTGGCAGATTCCTATATTCTTGACAGGATTCGCACACAGCCACCCTTCTCCTCTATCTGCCTATCCAATCCTGGCTGCCAAGAATGAGTCTGGGTTATCGCTTTCATTTTTACTATTCCTGAGCGTTCCCCATGTAACCTGTCCAGTAGAGTACTATGTAACGATACTGGAATTACCACTCTCAGCCCCCAATGTACACAATTGTTCTCTACTGTGAGTTATGTTTCCCTCTGAAAATAGACTTAGATCACTTAGTATCGCTTAGATACACTGGCCTGAATTTCACCTTTTTCAACACTGAAACTCTCTCTGGCTGTAGCTTGAACAATGATAGATTAGATAGATTAGATACAATAGATAGATGGACAGACAGACAGACAGACAGACAGATAGATACTTTATCAATCCCAAGTGGAAATTCACATAATCCAGCAGCAGTATACTGATACAAAAAAACAATATTAAATTAAATAGTAATAAAAATGAAAAATGAAAAAAAATAAAAATAAAAAAGCAGACAATTACTTTGAGTAATGTAAGCATTTACTCCACCGGGTGGAATTGAAGAGTCGCATAGTGTTGGGGAAGAACAATCTCCTCAGTCTGTCACTGAAGCTACTCCTCTGCCTGGAGATGACACTGTTAAGTGGATGCAGTGGATTCTTCATGATTGACAGGAGTTTGCTTAATGCCCGTCGCTCTGCCACAGATGTTAAACTGTCCAACTTTACTCCTACAATAAAGCCTGCCTTCTTAACAAGTTTGTCCAGGCGTGAGGCGTCTTTCATCTTTATGCTGCCACCCCAGCACACCACCGCGTAGAAGAGGGCACTCGCCACAACCGTCTGGTAGAACATCTGCAGCATCTTACTGCAGATGTTGTAGGATGCCAACCTTCTCAGAAAGTATAGTCTGCTCTGACCTTTCTTACATAGAGCATCAGTATTGGCAGTCCAGTCCAATTTGTCATCCAGCTGCACTCCCAGATATTTAAAGGTCTGCACCCACTGCACACAGTCATCTCTGATGATCACAGGGTCCATGAGGGGTCTGGGCCTCCTAAAATCCACCACCAGCTCCTTGGTTTTGCTGGTGTTAAGATGCAAGTGGTTATATCTGCTGTTGAAACTGGAAGAGCATCTAAGAAAGACACTTTGTATTCTAAGCTTGAATTTGGACAAGTCTCTTTTAACATCAATTTTAATAATGCATCAGCTTTCCGTGCTCTAAAGATTTTTTAAATCAAATATCATATTGATAAGATGCCAAGATTAATGCCTATCTTTGCATTCTTGCAGCAACTAAAGAGGGAATTCCTGCTTTTGGACCTAAAAATTTTACTAGGGGCTTATGATCAGTGACTAATTCAAATTTTCTACCATACAGATATTCATGAACTTTTAACAGCCCAAAAACAATAGCAAGTGCCTCCTTTTCGATCTGAGAATAGTTTTACTTGGCCTCACTGAGTGTCCGAGAAGCACGTGGAATGGGCCACTCTGTACCATCTACGTACTTGTGTGTAACAACAGCTCCCACACCATAAGGTGGAGCAACGCAGGCAAATAGCATGAATGCTCCTTGTCTGACCCCACCCATTTTTGTTACTTCTGCAGTAACTCTGTTATAGGTTTAATAACTGTAAAAAGGTTGGGAATCAATTTTCCATAACAATTCACTAGGGTGGGTGGCACGGTGGCGCAGTGGTAGCGCTGCTGCCTCGCAGTTAGGAGACCCGGGTTCGCTTCCCAGGTCCTCCCTGCGTGGAGTTTGCATGTTCTCCCGTGTCTGCGTGGGTTTCCTCCGGGCGCTCCGGTTTCCTCCCACAATCCAAAGACATGCAGGTTAGGTGGATTGGCGATTCTAAATTGGCCCTAGTGTGTGCTTGGTGTGTGGGTGTGTTTGTGTGTGTCCTGCGGTGGGTTGGCACCCTGCCCAGGATTGGTTCCTGCCTTGTGCCCTGTGTTGGCTGGGATTGGCTCCAGCAGACCCCCGTGACCCTGTATTCGGATTCAGCGGGTTAGAAAATGGATGGATGGATGGATTCACTAGGGTTAGGAATGACCTCAGTTCTGATACAATCTGGGATGTGGGAGCCCTCTTACTTGTCTCAGTTTTTTTTTTAAGCCTTAGGCCAGGTTTATACTTCAGGCAACGCAATGAGTGCTCCACCAATGAGTGCTACTATGCAAGCGTTTTACTGTTTATAGTTCCGCACATACTTTACGTAAATCTGGAAGATTCTACCAGGTGGCAGTGCAAGATATCATCACGGTGAGAAAATATTCGGTTTCACTGTGTTGTGAATTGCTCAAAACATCCATTAAATTCTGAGGACACATTGCCACAATATCTCTGAAAATGTTTAATGATTACATCCATCAATCCAGGGATGCACCCATGCTAGCAAGCTTCAGGTGCAACACAGAAACAAAATCCCTGGATGGGGCATGAGCTCATCACAAGGTAAATACAAGCATACACATACACTATCGTCATTTTAGCGTCACCAAATCCCCAAAACATCATGTGTTTGTAAGGAAACTGGAGCACACTATGGAAACCCACCAAGGAAACATACAAACTACAGGCATGGAACACAAGGGGCCGCTCTGCCACCGTGTCGCCACAACATTTGTAATTATTAGCAGTCCTTTAAATAGTCAGATGGAGAAGTTTAATTTTCTTTAGCCCGCAAGTACTTCTTGATTTCTCTCCCCATGACATGCGAGTACTTCCGGGCTGTGGGGAAAGCCTCTTTAACAACAAGTAGGGGCAAACAAACTGTTTCCCCTCATTTTCTACATTTAGATAGATAGATAGATAGATACTTTATTAATCCCAAGGGGAAATTCACATAATCCAGCAGCAGTATACTGATACAAAGAAACAATATTAAATTAAATAGTAATAAAAATGAAAAAAGAAAAAAAAATGAAAAAAATAAAAATAAAATTAATGTTAGCATTTACTCCCCCGGGTGGAATTGAAGAGTCACATAGTGTGGGGGAGGAACGATCTCCTCAAGACAGTGACAAAAGTCTGTCACTGAAGCTACTCCTCTGTCTGGAGATGACACTGTTCAGTGGATGCAGTGGATTATTCATGATTGACAGGAGTTTGCTTAGTGCCCGTCTCTCTGCCACAGATGTTAAACTGTCCAACTTTACTCCTACAATAGAGCCTGCCTTCTTAAAAGTTTGTCCAGGCGTGAGGCGTCTTTCATCTTTATGCTGCCACCCCAGCACACCACCGTAGAAGAGGGCACTCGCCACAACTGTCTGGTAGAACATCTGCAGCATCTTACTGCAGATGTTGAAGGATGCCAACCTTCTCAGAAAGTATAGTCTGCTCTGACCTTTCTTACATAGAGCATCAGTATTGGCAGTCCAGTCCAATTTGTCATCCAGCTGCACTCCCAGATATTTATAGGTCTGCACCCTCTGCACACAGTCACCTCTGATGATCACAGGGTCCATGAGGGGCCTGGGCCTCCTAAAATCCACCACCAGCTCCTTGGTCTTGCTGGTGTTAAGGTGTAAGTGGTTTGAGTCGCACCATTTAACAAAGTCTTTGATTAACTTTCTGTACTCCTCCTCCTGCCCACACCTGATGCAGCCCACAATAGCAGTGTCATCAGCTAACTTTTGCACGTGGCAGGACTCGAGTCATATTGGAAGTCTGATGTATATAGATTGAACAGGACCGGAGAAAGTACAGTCCCCTGCGGCGCCCTGTATTGCTGAACACAATGTCAGACCTGCAGTTCCCAAGACGCACATATTGAGGTCTGTCTGTAAGATAGTCCACAATCCATGCCACCAGGTGTGAGTCTACTCCCATCTCAGTCAGCTTGTCTCTAAGGAGCAGAGGTTGGATGGTGTTGAAGGCGCTAGAGAAGTCCAAAACATAATTCTTACAGCACCACTGCCTCTGTCCAGGTGGGAGAGGGATCGTGTAGCATATAGATGATGGCATCCTCCGCTCCCACCTTCTCCTGGTATGCGAACTGCAGAGGGTCGAGGGCGGCGGACCTGTGGCCTCAGGTGGTGAAGCAGCAGCCGCTCCATGGTCTTCATCAGATGTGACGCCAGAGCAACAGGCCGGAAGTCATTCAGCTCACTAGGACGTGATACCTTTGGGACAGGAGTGATACAAGATGTTTTCCAAAGCCTTGGGACTCTCCCCTGTTCCAGGCTCAGGTTGAAGATGCGCTGTAGAGGACTCCCCAGTTCCAACGCACAGGCCTTCAGCAATCGTGGCGATACACCATCTGGACCCGCTGCTTTGCTGGCACAAAGTCTTTTCAGCTCTCTGCTCATGGGCTGCTGTAATTGTGGGTGGGGATGTCTCACCTATGCTGGTATCAGCAGAAGGATGGTTGGAGGATGCAGTACTCGAGGTGAGAGTGGGTTAGTGATCAAACCTATTAAAGAAGTTGTTCATTTGGTTTGCTCTCTCCACTGTCTCGATGGCGGCACCCCGCTCGAGCTGCAGCCAGTGATAATCTTCATCCCATCCCACACTTCCTTCATGCTGTTGTTCTGCAACTTCTGCTCCAGCTTTCTCCTGTACTGCTCTTTCGCGCCTGAGCTGGACTCGAGTTCCTTCTGCACGCTTGAGCTCATGCTGATCACCACCTTTAAAAGCCCTTTTCTTCTGGTTCAAAAGGCCCTTGATGTCACTTGTAATCCATGGCTTGTTGTTAGCATAGCAGCATACTGTTCTTACTGGAACTACAATGTCCATACAGAAGTTGATGTAATCAGTTGTGCATTCAACAGCCTCTTCAATGTTCTCACTATGTGACCCAGCAATATATCCCAGTCTGTAGTTCCAAAGCAGTCTCTCAGAGCCTGCTCTGCCTCAGGGACCACTTCCTGAATGAGCGTGGTTGTAGGTAGCGCCTCACTCTTGGTTTGTATTGAGGCTGAAGCAGAACCAGGTTATGATCTGCTTTCCCAAGCGCAGGCAGCGGGTGGCGCTGTATGCGCCTTTAACGTTTGCATACAGTAGGTCGATCGCCCTGTTTCCCCGAGTGTTACAATCCACATACTGGGAGAAGGCAGGTAATGTTTTGTCCAGCGTTTCATGGTTAAAGTCTCCAGCGATTAGCACAAGTGCCTCAGGGTGCTGCGCTTGTAACTTAGCAACTGCGGAATGGATGATGTCACTCGCCATCTCCGCTCGCTTGAGGGGGATGTAAACAATAACAACAATCACGTGTCCAAACTCTCTGGGCAAGTAATAGGGCGCAGACTTACGCCAACAGTTCGATGTCCCTGCAGCAATTGGAGATTTTAACGTTTACATGTCCTGAGTTGCACCACTTTGTATTGACATAGAGAGCGAGTCCTCCTCCTTTCTTCTTTCCACAGGTACTTGCGTCTCTGTCCACTCTAACTGTGCTAAACCCGGGTAGCTCCACGTTAGCATCTGGGATGGTAGTTGTTAGCCACGTTTCACTAAAACACAGCAAGCTGCATTCTCTGTAGGTTCTGACATTTTTCACCAGCACAGCCAGTTCGTCGATCTTATTTGGTAGTGAGTTCACATTTCCCAGGATCACAGAAGGCACCAACGGTTTATAACGCCATTTTCTCTCAAGTTGTCTCGATTTAATCTTATCTTTTATCTTTGCGCCGGCTCGGATAAAAAAAAGTACAAGTAACCTACCCAACACTATTAGATTTTCTGAAGCATAAGTTTTTAACACAACATCCATTGGACAAAATGGACACCTGCTAAACTTACAGTACAATTTCTCTGAAATTACAGACATATAATCAGTTTACATGTTGATTCTTATATTGTACTTTCAACGGAACATCATAGGGTTTTACAAACTCACTGTCCATCACAAACAGTTTCTGCACCAGAGGAAACTATCCTTTATGTCTCTTTTTACGGAAGTCCATCACGTCCTCTGACCCATCCTACAAACAGTCTGGCAGGCCTAGGCAAAGAAATTGCTCTGGCTTGTTCTGGCACCATCTTAACTCCATCCACAAAGATTTGGAAATGATGTCACTCATTCACCAACTGGCATGCTTTAGCAAGCCCTAGCCAAATGGCCCACCGTTCCTCGCACATACAGTGCATCCAGAAAGTATTCACAACACATCACTTTTTCCACATTTTGTTATGTTACAGCCTTATTCCAAATTGGATTAAATTAATTTTTTCCCTCAGAATTCTACACACAACACCCCATAATGACAACTTGAAAAAAGTTTACTTGAGGTTTTTACAAATTTATTAAAAATAAAAAACCTGAGAAATCCCGTGTACATAAGTATTCACAGCCTTTGCTCAATACTTTGTCGATGCACCTTTGGCAGCAATTACAGCCTCAAGTCTTTTTGAATATGATGCCACAAGCTTGGCACACCTATCCTTGGCCAGTTTTGCCCATTCCTCTTTGCAGCACCTCTCAAGCTCCATCAGGTTGGATGGGAAGCGTCGGTGCACAGCCATTTTAAGATCTCTTCAGAGATGTTCAATCGGATTCAAGTCTGGGCTCTGGCTGGGCCACTCAAGGGCATTCACAGAGTTCTCCCGAAGCCACTCCTTTGATATCTGGGCTGTGTGCTTAGGGTCGTTGTCATCCTGAAAGATGAACCGTCGTCCCAGTCTGAGGTCAAGAGCGCTCTGGAGCAGGTTTTCATCCAGGATGTCTCTGTACATTGCTGCAGTCATTTTTCCCTTTATCCTGACTAGTCTCCAAGTTCCTGCCACTGAAAAACATCCCCACAGCATGATGCTGCCACCACCATGCTTCACTTTAGGGATGGTACTGGCCTGGTGAAGAGCAGTGCCTGGTTTCCTCCAAACGTGACGCCTGGCATTCACACCAAAGAGTTCGATATTTGTCACATCAGACCAGAGAATTTTGTTTCTCATGGTCTGAGAGTCCTTCAGGTGCCTTTTGGCAAACTCCAGCCGGGCTGCCATGTGCCTTTTACTAAGGAGTGGCTTCCGTCTGGCCACTGTACCATGCAGGCCCGAATGGTGGATTGCTGCAGAGATGGTTGTCCTTCTGGAAGGTTCTCCTCTCTCCACAGACGACCTTTGGAGCTCTGACAGAGTGACCATCGGGTTCTTGGTCACCTCCATGACTAAGGCCCTTCTCCCCCGATCGCTCAGTTTAGATGGCCGGCCAGCTGTAGGAAGAGTTCTGGTGGTTTCAAACTTCTTCCACTTACGGATGATGGAGGCCACTGTGCTCATTGGGACCTTCAAAGCAGCAGAAATGTTTCTGTAACCTTTCCCAGATTTGTTCCTCGAGACAATCCTGTCTCGGAGGTCTACAGATAATTCCTTTGACTTCATGCTTGGTTTGTGCTCTGACGTGAACTGTCAACTGTGGAACCTTATATAGACAGGTGTGTGCCTTTCCAAATCATGTCCAATCAACTGAATTTACCACAGGTGGACTCCAATTAAGCTGCAGAAACATCTCAAGGATGATCAGGGGAAACAGGATGCACCTGAGCTCAATTTTGAGCTTCATGACAAAGGCTGTGAATACTTATGTACATGTGCTTTTTCAATTTTTTATTTTTAATAAATTTGCAAAAACCTCAAGTAAACTTTTTTCATGTTGTCATTATGGAGTGTTGTGTGTAGAATTCTGAGGAAAAAAAATAATTTAATCCATTTTGGAATAAATCTGTAACATAACAAAATGTGGAAAAAGTGATGCGCTGTGAATACTTTCCGGATGCACTGTATTAGGCTTATGGTCAATCCCCAAACAACATAAGCACATCTACTTCATTCTTCTCCTGGCAACAAAGCTGCTGGTACTAAATGGCTTTACATGCCAAAACTGTTTCATGCTGGCAACAGTGCATTCATAATTTTTAGAAAAATCCACCATTTTGGCCCTGGTTAACTGTTCTTCATACGCAACATTTAGCAACTGGCCTCGCAGTTCCCTGTCAACCACTCTACAGATTAGCTTGTTTCTCAGCTGTTCTCTCTTAAAGTTGCACCAAACTGACAATGTTCTGCCAGTCCTTTTAAATCCAATATATACTGTGATAAAGACTCCATACCGTGCTGTTTTCTGCTTTAAAAAACATAATGCGCAACCACTATAATCTGCTTTGGTTCAGAATATGCCTTTAGCATGGTGGTTAGTTGTTCTAAACTCATTTCTTTTCTGGCTCGTGGCACTATCACATCTTTTAGAAGCACAAAGTTCTTTGTCCCAGTTATACCCAGGATCACTGTCTTTTTCTTTTCTTCAATAATAGCATTTGCCACAAAGAAATTTACAAGCCTCTCATCCAACTCCCTAAACTCAACAGCTGTAGTAACAAGATTAGCCATTTTCACTCTGTGCCACAATCCCAATCCTCCCCGCCAATCTGTTGTGTCTCAGGTAAGTAACTTAATGCAGGGAAGCACTCACAACAGAAATTAAGGAGAATCCAGAGACAAATCCAATTGACAACTACTTTGTTTCAAACATGAGCCTAAATATAAAAAAACAGTCTGATGCAATTAAAGTAACATTGGTTAGATAAATGACCTTATATGAATAAACTCTATAACAAGGTGTTGTATACAACCCTTTAATTTCCAAATTAAAAGTCCTTGTTAAAAACAGATAAAATAATCCAGAAATCCTATCCTACAAATGGCAAGTCAAACTTGAGCCAAAAAGATGGTGGTTCTGCACAGTTTGAAATTTCAGTTTCTATTTCATTAATAAACTATTCAGAGACTGTTCATCAAAAGTAACTGCCTCTCTAGGAGGAGGAAAGCATTTAGATTGAAAAGAATGGTCTATCGATTTTCTTTGTAAAAATATAAATTGTGGACTGTCTCATTTCCCAAACCAAAGCTAACCTTTACAAGTATCATAAATTACGCCGGCTGTTACAGACTGAAATCAAATGTATGTTTTTATTCTAAAATAGTAAGACTAAGAGCAGTTTACTTCTCAAAAAGGAGTTGGGCAGGACCAAACACGGCACCTTCTGATTCCCAGTCGTCGGCTGATTCTATTGCGCCATGGAGACAGTCATAATAAATGGCTGTCAATGTCGCATGTTAAGGCGGCTTTTTGTTTCTGCAGTTATATTTTTGAATAAAAGCGCAATTGTTGTGTTAGATTTGTACCTTCTGTGAAAATATTTCTTTGCTATTTGGACTTCAGGCTTCATACATTATATAGTTTATGCCTACATTTTGTCATCTACTACTATAATATAAAAAGGTTTCTGTTTTAACAATGTGTTTACACAGATTACTGTAGAAACGGAACAGACATGAAATGCGTGTGTTCCAAACAACGATCTATTATTTCCACCCTAAAACTCCACTTCACTCCCAGAAAATCAATCAAGGCATAATCTGGTAGAAGTTTGTGCACGTTCTAAGTCGGTGGGGTGATGGAATAGCCGGCTACTTGCAGCTTTTCTTTTATCAGCACATTTAGATGACAAAAGATGCTGGTGGAGAGCTGTGAACAATTTTAAGAAGCGATTTAAGGTGGGACGGATTTACGAGTTTTTCCGTAGGCTCTGGTAATTCTAGTGTTAAGAGTATTTGGCAGCGGTTTTTTTGAAGGCAAGGACTTGTGTCCCAGGTAGAGCAAAATGGACAATGCTGGTCTGTCTTACATACACCAAACAGATTTGCCAATAAAACAGACTAAAATGTGAAAAATAAATTCAGCGCTATTGTATCTTGTATATATTTTTGAAAAATTGATAATGTATATTGTACTCATGTTGCATAATATGCTGGTCGCTGCAGATATTTTCTATATATTCGCCAGCATATTTATAGCTTTATATATAGCCCAGTACTGAACTAGAGGTCTAAGTGAGAAGCATATAATATGTGTACACACAGCACAGCATAAGCTTCAGCTGTTCATGTGTGATGTATGCCTATACTTCATCTGAAAACCTTTTTAACTTCACCCTACAAAAACCAGAAAGGAAAGTTGTAATTGGAATACAGCAATTTAAGGATGATGTAATGAATACAGTATCTGGGAGCCCTTCTCCTGCAATCCTATTGCAAGTGTTCCTGTCTTTAGCTGAATTTTAACCAAATAAAATCAAAATTTAAATTATTGTTTGGTTCAATATTTATTGTTTTATTTCTGTTGGCTTTATCTGTTTGCAAATTTACAGCTTTGTTGGAAATGACTGAATTTTAAGATGGTTAATTTATCATCAGTCGTAATTTTGGCAATGCTGGTAATTAGCCAAATAATCCAGCAAAGATCCTACTTTATTTACCTTACCTTTCTCCATTTTAGGAATCGGTTCTCTGGCCTTTTGATTTATATCAACTGAGGCACACTCATTTTAAGGAACAGAATAATACAACTTATTAATAAACACAAGGATTATAGAAGTATGATAAATGCATATAGTGTATATATTGTCATATAAGACTGGATGCAGACAGACTAGACAGACAAACATATAACATATAGGCTGGCTGTTTACTGGCATTCTAGAGTTCTAAGTTATATTGGGACAGATGAATAGTTTTACAATGCCAAGTCTTTATAGATGATGTCCTATGTTGTGTGGAGCTGTTACTTTGTTGTTGATCTGGATGCAAGTGGAGGATTCCCCATGCATTGGAGTGCAGTCTTTCTCTTTTCTTTATGATCTCTTGTCTGTAGTGTGTAGTGCTTTCCTCAAACAGACCATTTGCTGTGTCATCTATAACTATTTCTCAGGTATTTTCAAACTACCGGCATACAGCTTTGGCTTGACAGATTGGACCCCAGCTCCCAGGTTCACAAAGAGAATAATTTGTTGACCTAAGCTCTCCAAGGAAGAGCAGCACATAGCTTTTAGGTCCAGGGAGCAGGCTTCAGAGGTTTTCAGTCATTCTGGGGAGTTTCACTTCCCTACGAGAATGCCAGAGAGGATGCCCCAATAGAATTCCCAGGGAGTTCAGTGACCAGAGAATATTCACAAAGAGATTACATTCATGATTGTGCAGATAGCTTTAAAGGAATATATAATTTATCCTTGTAAGAGCCAATCTTAGAAAGTTGAAGTTTTGAGTTAAACTTATGTTTGCTTAATTTGAATAGAACGTACATTTCTTTCATAGTCATAACTTGTGGTATAGTTTTTTCCCCCTATAAGTTAGCAAGAGATAGGACCTTCTTACTATAACTGAGAAACAGTGTGATAATAAGCTTAGTTGTGAAAATAACAGGTCCCAGTAAAGAGGGACATGAAAACCCCATTTTCTACTCAGAGATGGGATAAGCATACAGTTTTCTGACCGTTTTGAAATGGTTCAGAAATGTTAAGTAAATAGTAATGATTTGAGATGTAACAAGATTTAAGCTTTGAACTGAACTTTTCTTAACATTATTTTTTCCTTATTTGTTGTTTTAATTTTCTTTTCTGCGTGAACTGTTTTACTTTGAAACTTAACTAAACTTTTAAAAATGACATTTTGTCTGTGGAATCATTTCTGCGCGTCAGGCTTTTGTTGAATCCCATTTTTTGAGTTGAAGCTGCTGAACGTTGGTAATTTTGAGAAAACGCAGTTACATTTTCGTCAGAAAAATTGCCATCTGAAGGCCTGGAACTTGAACTGGAATCTGCCATCCGACCACAGAGGACATTTCTGCTCCAGAACTTGTCAACGAAGAAAAAGGACTGAATCATTCAGAGATACTGTGCTCTCATCTACTATTTCTGCATTATCATAAATGAAAGCAAGGTCGCCGTAACTTGAGAAAATTTGAGAGACTGTGATATTATAAAAAGACATTTTGGATGATCGGTTGTGCTTTTGCCTGAGTCATTGAAGGCTTGTTGCGAGGAAGTAATCTGCTTTGTTGGAACGTCCTGATTGTGACTAAACTGCTGTCAGGAAACGTCCTGTCATTTACTCGAACTGCTGTCATGGCAATGTCTAAGCATAGCTCAAGTGAGATTGGCAGTGATCTAAGCACAGACTCGAATTCAGAAAATATAATTAGAGATCTTAAAGATCATATGAGTAGAAAGAAAGAACGGCTCTCTGAGCTTGAGGCTGAAATAGAAAGCCTTAAAAACGCTTCAGAAAATCATTTAGAAGTAGCAAAAAGACTTCAAAAATTTTGTGAGACGCACAGTGAGATAGAGGGTCTACATAAAAGGCTTCTATCCGCGTTAAATAAAGAAGGAGCGATTAAGAAATGGAAAACGACATTCGCAGAAAGCTCTAAGAAATGGAATGAATCTATTGACGCTACAGCGGTATGGCTGAAAGATACAAATAGCCTGTTAACACACATATCTGATGCTGCTAAAAAGGGGACTCTGTCAAAAAGACTGTTAATGATACATGTGCATTTAGAAAGCCTTGTATATACTGCAATGGTCAGCATACTCTTGCTGAATGTAGTAAAATCAAAAAACTGCCACATAAAGAAAGAATTGACTTTTTAGAATCTTTATGTTTTCGCTGTGTCAAACAAGGGCATCTCAGTGACAACTGTAAAGAAAGAATGAAATGTCAGACATGTTCTTTTCAGCACCCAGACATCCTGCACATCAAAAAAGACAGTGGAGCAACATCTAAAGCTACGGCCAGTGTAGCAACACCAACTGAAAAGGAAACTGAGACTGGAACTTGTGCCTTTACTGGGGCCGGAAACAAATGCGCACTGCAAGTAGTTACTGTTAAGGTAAAATATAAGAAAAGTGAAAGGTATGTAGAAACATACTCCTTTGTAGACCTCGGCAGTATAGTAACAATTTGCACTGAAAGGCTCCAGAGACATATAAGTCTTCAAGGGAGAAGAACACAAGTATTCCTCAAAACCATGAGTAATTATGATGATGATGATTCAAAGATGCTAACTGTCTTATCAGATTTACAAGTCTGTGGTCTCAGTGATTTTGAATATATTGATTTGCCAAAGGTCTTCACACAGGTCTCCATTCCAGTGAACGGAGAGAATGTTCCACTACAAGAAGATATCGATAAGTGAGCATACAGTGGTGTGAAAAACTATTTGCCCCCTTCCTGATTTCTTATTCTTTTGCATGTTTGTCACACAAAATGTTTCTGATCATCAAACACATTTAACCATTAGTCAAATATAACACACGTAAACACAAAATGCAGTTTTAAATGCTGGTTTTATTATTTAGGAGAAAAAATCCAAACCTACATGGCCCTATGTGAAAAAGTAATTGCCCCCTTGTTAAAAAATAACCCAACTGTGGTGTATCACACCTGAGTTCAATTTCCGTAGCCACCCCCAGGCCTGATTACTGCCACACCTGTTTCAACCAAGAAATCACTTAAATAGGAGCTGCCTGACACAGAGAAGTAGACCAAAAGTACCTCAAAAGCTAGACATCATGCCAAGATCCAAAGAAATTCAGGAACAAATGAGAACAGAAGTAATTGAGATCTATCAGTCTGGTAAAGGTTATAAAGCCATTTCTAAAGCTTTGGGACTCCAGCTAACCACAGTGAGAGCCATTATCCACAAATGGCAAAAACATGGAACAGTGGTGAACCTTCCCAGGAGTGGCCGGCCGACCAAAATTACCCCAAGAGTGCAGAGATGACTCATCCGAGAGGTCACAAAAGACCCCAGGACAACGTCTAAAGAACTGCAGGCCTCACTTGCCTCAATTAAGGTCAGTGTTCATGACTCCACCATAAGAAAGAGACTGAGCAAAACGGCCTGCATGGCAGATTTCCAAGACGCAAACCACTGTTAAGCAAAAAGAACATTAGGGCTCGTCTCAGTTTTGCTAAGAAACATCTCAATGATTGCCAAGACTTTTGGGAAAATACCTTGTGGAGTGATGAGACAAAAGTTGAACTTTTTGGAAGGCAAATGTCCCGTTACATCTGGCGTAAAAGGAACACAGCATTTCAGAAAAAGAACATCATGCCAACAGTAAAATACGGTGGTGGTAGTGTGATAGTCTGGGGTTGTTTTGCTGCTTCAGGACCTGGAAGGCTTGCTGTGATAGATGGAACCATGAATTCTACTGTCTACCAAAAAATCCTGAAGGAGAATGTCCGCCATCTGTTCGTCAACTCAAGCTGAAGCGATCTTGGGTGCTGCAACAGGACAATGACCCAAAACACACCCGCAAATCCACCTCTGAATGGCTGAAGAAAAACAAAATGAAGACTTTGGAGTGGCCTAATCAAAGTCCTGACCTGAATCCAATTGAGATGCTATGGCATGACCTTAAAAAGGCGGTTCATGCAAGAAAACCCTCAAATAAAGCTGAATTACAATTCTGCAAAGATGAGTGGGCCAAAATTCCTCCAGAGCGCTGTAAAAGACTCATTGCAAGTTATCGCAAACGCTTGATTGCAGTTATTGCTGCTAAGGGTGGCCCAACCAGTTATTAGGTTCAGGGGGCACTTACTTTTTCATACAGGGCCATGCAGGTTTGGATTTTTTTTTCTCCCTAAATAATAAAAACCATCATTTAAAAACTGCATTTTGTGTTTACTTGTGTTATATTTGACTAATGGTTAAATGTGTTTGATGATCAGAAACATTTTGTGTGACAAACATACAAAAGAGTAAGAAATCAGGAAGGGGGCAAATAGTTTTTCACACCACTGTATCTTAAAGAGGTACGTCTATCTCATATTGACTCTGAAGTAGATCTTTTAGTAGGCATCAACTACCCAGAAATCTTTGAGCAGTCATGAGTCATACCTAGCCAAGGAGGTGGACCTCACACCATGAAGACTGCACTCGGATGGGTGGTTGGTGGATCATACAAAGAGATAGGCGACCTTGCAAAACAAAGTGGTAAGCTGCCTAAACATTCAGTCAATTATGTGTCAATAACAGAGATTGAAGATATGCTGCTGCAAAGGTATAACACAGATTTCCCTGAGCGTAGCTGCGAATAAAAAGAGGAATTGTCGCAAGAGGACATCAAGTTCATGCGCATAGCCTCAGAATCTATAAGACTGGTAGGTGGCCACTATTGTTTAAATTTGCCTTTGAAGGATGACACACTTAAAATGGCTGATTTGTTTTAGAAAAGATGGACAAAAGAGTATTTGCCAATACTTCAAAAACGTCAAAAATGGTTTGTACCAAGAAGAAATTACAAACCTGGGGAAGTTGATCTAACTGTAGACAAAGCTACACCTCGCAATTCCTGGATAATAGGTCGAGTCATCAAGACAATGCCAGATGCTAAAGGTGCAGTCAGAAGAGTTTGTGTGCAGACCAAAACCAGCACACTGGACAGAACCATAAATAAACTGTGCCTACTTCAAGAAACAGCCAATGTTTGAAATATGTAGTTTTTAAAATGTTTCTTTGCAGTGTTATTGCTAGTGATTTGAAAAGAATAGTTAATATACAAATAATTGGCTCATACTGAAGTAATGAATAGTATTTGTCTCCGTTCCTGTATAGCCAATTAGGGGCTGGAAATGTAAGAGCTAATCTTAGAAAGTTGAAGTTTTGAGTTAAACTCATATTAATGTTTGCTTAATTTGAATAGAACATACATTTCTTTCATAGTCATAACTTACTATAGTCTTTTCCCCCTATAAGTTAGCAAGAGATAGAACCTTCTTATTATAACTGAGAAACAGTGATAATAAGCTTAGTTGTAGAAATAACAGGTCCCAGTAAAGAGGGACTTGAAAGCCCCATTTTCTACTCAGAGATGAGATAAGCATACAGTTTTCTGACAGTTTTGAAGTGGTTCAGAAATGTTAAGTAAATAGTAACGATTTGAGATGTAACAAGATTTAAGCTTTGAACTGAACTTTTCTTAACATTATTTTTTCCTTTTTTGTTTTAATTTTCTTTTCTGTGTGAACTGTTTTACTTTGAAACTTAACTAAACTTTTAAAAATGAAGACATTTTGTCTGTGGAATCATTTCTGCGTGTCAGGCTTTTGTTGAATCACATTTTTTGAGTTGAAGCTGCTGACCTTTGGTAATTTTGGGAAAACACAGCTACAATCCTGATTGGATTAAAGTTACTTCCAGTTACAAAATCCTCACAGATGAATTTTTCTCTCCATCAGAGTTGTTATTGCTTGAATGATAACTCTTTGTTCTTTTTTGAGTCCATTTTGTGCCTTCTGGCTCAAAACGTCTGCAGATAGTGCTCTGGAAAGATGTCAGTTTAACTCTTCACCTTTGTTATCAGATGATGTCCAGGCAGATCCTAGTACAATCTGGAGTTCAGCCACATAGTTTGGGAGATGGCACAGCTGGATGCCTGCATCCGTGTTAAGTCTGCTTTCTTAACAGGCCTGATGTACCACTAAAGCCTAGCAGAATGGGCAATGAGAGAAAAACTGAAATATAAATGGTTAAATAGTCTGGAGTAAAATTCCATGCATATTCACCCCTGTTTGACTTCCTGATTCCACTGGATAAAGCTTTCAGCTTGGCATAACTTAAGAGTCTGCCTTGGCTATGCAAACAAGAACTACTGTAATTACATCATCATAAGAAAAAATGTCTTACTGAGTATTAGCATTTCTAAGCCCAAAGTTATGTTTCATATGTTCATCATTATTTATGTTAAGATATGCTGTATACCTTTGGTTAAGCTTTAAAAGTATTAAATAAACTATACAGTCTGAAGGATGTGCGTGTTAGGTTGACTAGCGTTTCCAAATTTCCCTGCTATGAGCGTGGAAAACAGAAAGTGAATGTGTGTGTATGTGTTGGGTCTGGGTGTTTGTGTGAATAAACTGTGAGGTACTGGCACTCTCTTTAGGGCTAGTTTCCAGTCTATTCTCAATGCTACCATGAAAAGCAAAACTCATCATGATTCAACTGCATATGTAGATTAGAAAATGAATAGATAGAAACATAGCTTGTTTTTAGTATTCTAGATACTTTTTATATTTAACTTCAGTAAAAGACGTGCTTTGTAATTTTGTTTGATTTTACTGTGATAAAGGGACTGAATAAGAGCACACCGGATAAGGACAAGCCTTTTAAGAGTTACTGGGATACTGTGTGTCCTAAAAAAGTTTATTCCTCATCCCTACATTGTGGAACATCCATATTAACAAATTTATTGTGTAAAATGCAGAACCAAAAGACATATTATTAAGAATGTAGATTAACAAGTTTTAAAGAGGAAGAGAAAACAAATCTTTCTTATTTATATAAATCTATAAAAAAATAAAAATATGCAAAAAGACAACTGTTTCTTCTCCTTTATTAATGGAAATGTGTTTGTTCATAAGCAAGAAGTTCCTTTAATTTGTGAACTTGGTGATGCTGACTTTTATCTGTAATACACAGATACAAGAGAGCAGCACTGAATGGTGAACAATGAAAAAGAATGAAAAATGAAAAGAGGGGGGGCCCAGCTTAATGTAACTATTACAGTTATCCATCCACATGGAAGTGAGATTTGTGGTCATAAAAGATATGTTGCACCTATATGAAATATATTTCTAGACGAAATTTTACATTTGTCTGAGAAACTTATAGCTCACTGCTACAACTAAAAATTATGGCCAGTTCACTCTTGAGTGTTATAAATTTTCTGGAGGTAATTATACAATTGACATAATTTCCATTTTGTACATTTGGAGGTATTGTTGGTTTTTGAAGTGATTTGTTTCCTGAATGCCCTCCATGTCTTTAGTGCTTTTAATCCTGGCAATCACAGTGCTGAAGTGCTGGTGTTGTCAGCGTTGTGATTGTACATATTGTTCTGCAGCAAAGGAGTCAAGAGGACAAGTCTGCACTCCCTGTGAAGCAGGCAACATCCTGAAAAACTCCAGGATTAAACATAGATATTGATAAGCATGTTATGTAGTGATACTAGGGGGAAAAAAATCAGTGTGTTATTTCATGACAAAATTGCCTACTGCTGTTGGTGCAACATCATGCAAGCATTTGAACCAATAACACTGGTCAGCAAGCATTTTGCTACTGGGAGTCTTTCACCTTTAACAGGTTTCACTTGCTGACTCCAAATCTGAAAACCACTTTCGTCCAGCACATCCCATTTTTTAGTTATGATGTTCCAGGTCTTGGACAACTAGGGTGACTGGACAGTAAAGGTGAATGACCATTTTGATAAATACTGGTAATTCCACTAGGGATGCCATTGAGATAAAAAAAATTAGCCACACGTTACTAACAGCTGTGAGTTGTTTACCTTGTTATTATTAATTTTATTTAAAAATTATTAATTTTTAATTAGCAGAAAAAATATTTGTTACTGATTACCATTTCTTATATGACTCTAAAGCATAATGACACAACTCAGACATAACGGTGCAGTGGGTAGTGGTTTTACTGTTAAAGATAACATTGCATTTCAGGACATTTTGTTCGTTAGATTCACCATTATTTTGAAAATTTTGTCAAGGCGATCGAAAGAAACGGCGATGCTTTTCAGCATTTAAGAAATAAGTTTGGTCTCGAGAAAAGTCAAGCCAAAATTAAGGAATGTGTTTTTGTTGTGCCTGAAATCTGTGAACTGATGCTTGATGATGAGTTCAAAAGGAAACTGAAGCCCACTGAGTCAGCAGCAGCATGGGAAGAATTTGTGCAGGTTGTCCAGAATTTTCTTGGCAGTCACAGAACACAGAATAACGCTGAGCTTGTGGAGAACCTGCTGAAAGTGTATAAGCTTATGGGAGCCAGAATGTCACTGAAGATGCATTTTTTACATTCTCATCTTGACTTTTTTCCACCAAATCTGGGCGATGTCAGCGATGAGTATAGGGAAAGATTTCATCAAGATACAAAGGTGATGGAAAACTGATATCAGGGAAAATGCACTCCGAACATTATGGGTGACTACTATTGGTTCTTGAAAAGAGAGATGGATGTGCAGTACAAGAGCAAAAGTGAGTGCCTCCAACATTTTTGGGCACACTGACCTCACTTTTATATTGAGGTAAATTGACATAGATATGCTGTAATGTGTCTCTGGTATTGTCTTCTGGTTTTTTTCAGAATAAACATCAAAACAATTTTGGTAGGGCATAGTCCAAACTCCAGACATCATGTTGATATATTTGTGGCGGGCTCAGCCGGGACGCCCCTGCTGCATATGTTCCGAGGGAGCAACCATGGGCAACTCAAATTCTCCCCCGGGAGGCTTGTGATGCCTCAACCTCCTGCAGGGCTCCATGGGAGATGGAGTCCTCAACAGCCCGATTGGGAGCTGGGGTGGCTACCAGGGGGTGCTGCATGGATTCCACAGCCCAGCTGGACAACTCTTCAGCCCCACCCAGAAGTGCAATTAGAACCAGGTGGTCAAGCACCTGGAACGCTTCCGGGTGGGCTATAAAAGGAGCCAGCCACCACCACTCAGGGGCCAGAGTCGGGAGGAGAGGACGAAGCTTCAATGGAGGAGTGGTGGTGCCAGAAGGGCATGTTACTTTGTGGTTTGCTTTTGGTTTTGTGCTTTAATTGGGACTGGGTTGTGGCTGGGGGGTTCACGGGGAAGACATGCCCTCCAGCTGAAGAAAATAAAGTCTTTTTGTGTTTTTACACGTTCCTCAGTGCGAGTCTGTGTCGGGTCGGGTGATATACAGTGTCTTTATCACAATATTATATTGATATTGTCAAAACTTCAATGATGTGTATTTCAAAAACCTGACGTGCTAGCTTAATTTCAATTTCATATATGAAATCAGTGTAAAAAACTTAATAAAGAGCTGCTCTGAAGTTCCCAGTAGCAAACAAAAATATTTTTTTGTAGACCAGTGTAATCTAGCACCAGCTACTATGGAAGGGGTTATCGTGCACATTGGTAATCAACTCAATAGTACTGAACATATCTTATATCCATGTATATTTAATCCTGCAAGGTCTGAGGGGTAAACTAATCTGCCCAGTTTAGGATCAATGGAAGCCAGTGATTACTGCAGCAGCACTGGGTATAAAGCAAGAAGCCATCATGGTGCATGGTGTGCCATCATTTTCAGGGCTCAGTCGTACTGCCAAAAAAGAAAGAGCATGCTGTGTGCAATCCAGTAACAGAAAGGAATTTGTAAAGCACCTGTTTAGTTTTAATCTAGTTATTTGTTAAAGATATTCTGAAACATTGTGATCTATTGACGCAGTGGCAAACGTTTAGCTGGGGCTGGGATTTGGGAGGGAATAAGTGGGCTTGTGTTATTTAATATAAACAGGAGTAAATGTGTTTTCTTAATTGAAACGTTTGACTGACACATTTTCAGTATTCAGTGTTAAAACAGGTAATTCTACTCAATTACAAACACTCACTAATAGTGGCCAATGCATAAATACACAAGGACAGAACATGCAAACCCCATTCAGTTGGCACAGTAAGGAAAGAATACCATTTCTGTGCTACTTCTCTGCCTCTGTGTTATCAGAACAGAAGTTTAACATGATTAAAACTAAATGTATTTCTATAGCTTTTGTTGACACATTATTGCAAGGTACATGTGCACTTAACCTATATAGATAACAATAGACGACTGAAGCTTGCATGTGCAGGGCGACACTAATATTTTTTTTTAGTTTCAATAAACTGATTAATCTAGGAAGAGACAGTGATGTCCTGTAAAGACACTTGCAAAACACTTTGTTTTCTTTTACCAGCATTTTATGAGTTACCAATGATTTCAATTTTACACATGTTTGGCTGCATGCAGGTGTTTTCTAAACCACTCGCTACTAAAACATTTAGAAGTGAATCATGTCATTGAAAAAAATAGGAAATAACTTTGAGTGGTTTAGGAGTGTTCTAGTCTAGCGCTAAAACATTAAAAAAACACTTACATATGAAAGGGCCTTTATAGAGAGAACAGTAGTTTGCTAAAAGCTTTAATGAAGAAATTGGTTCATTAGAAACACATAATATGTTTATCTGTTTATTTCTATATACAGTGACATACCTGTCTTTCACAGCTGTTTCGTAATTAACCTGGTTATACATACTTTTTATTTTGGTATATAAGTGTTTTTGCCAGTGAAAGAACGAAAAGGAAAATGTTAATCGGACAATGGTCTTTTTTGAGGCTTTTGCTTCTGGATAGTGGTGATGTGCTTCAGGTCAACTGGGCTTATAAATTTCTTCTAAGTTTCGCTGTACTAATTGCACAGTTTCCATTACAAATCCAAGTGTTTAAATTCTCTTAATCTGACACTTTTCTATTTCATAGTGTCAGGTCAAACATTTTATTTAGCAGATATTAGTTTAAAGTGTTGCTTTAAAAGTTTTTTTTTTTTTTAATTGCATAACTATAGGCAATAATGATGTGCCATACATCATGTTTTGAAATTTATGCCATTTTTGCTTTATTATAACATCATGAAACACACTCAAATTCACTGTATATTTACTGTATTATAAGAGTACATCTAGTTCTGTGTTTTAACAGTGTGAATTACATAGTGTAGAAAATTCACTATTAATTGACAAAATAATTCTTGCACAAGGCCAAACTTTTTCCAAACACACTACATAATAGAGTGCAAGTGCTGTATTTTCCAGTGAGTTCTCATTTTCCTGTTCTTGTAACGACTTGCAATTACTACCCCACTTTAGCTATGTAATATTTCCAAAATTTGTCTTAGATAAACCTCATTCTTTTCTTTCCTGTTAAGGAAACTATAAAAATTAGTTCCAGTTCTTTTTATAGTATTTCCTTAAAGGTAAATCTGTTAAGTAAGAGTCTATTAAAAAAAATTTATAACGTGAAAAAACAGAAAATAAATGATTACCTGTTCGTTCTCGGTGAGCCTAGTTTTATTATGGACATCCGAGGCCACAAGATTAAATTGATGTCTTTCAGAAAGAATTCTGAGCAGCAGGACAACAGTGCGACTACCACACTTCCCAACTCTGTTATAAACTACTTGGCTTGGAAAAGGTAAGACCTAGAAGAAATATATAAAAATAAAAATAAAATTCACACATCTAGTCTCATTCGTTAAGAAAACACACAAATGTAAATCGTAAACGTAAAGCCTCTCTTGGCTGTTATATCCCGGCTGAATGTATTGTCCACAAGTGGGCACACACACTTAGATGCAGTTTCAATTTGGTGAATTACTCCAGAATATATGCTCAAACAAAACACTTGATAAAATATAAAATTAAAATAGTGGGCCTATTCAAAAAACATACTTAAGGTATTGCAATGTGCTGGACTGGATGCAACATTTCAAAGGTATTCATCTTACTGAAACTGCATAATTAAAGTGTGCACTGAATTATGGCTGCCTACTTTGGTTTGTAAAATCTTGTACAGTCACAATATACAAATTGAAAATAGAGGTTCATGGGGTGGATTTGGTCTTCTGCAATCCTGGCTATTTTCATTTTTCCCGGTGAATCAGACAGTGTAGTAAGAAATAAGCACCGCTCTCCCCAAACACAAGGAAAAAAACTCAGAGCTGCATAAGCAAATAGTGACCAGACCATCATAGTGTAGACTCAGACTTCCCCTCCTGCCCACCCAAAATCAATCAAACTTTAAGCTTCTGGATTGTGGGAGACAATTTGAGTTCAAATCTACATTATTATGGGGAATCCATGTTACTGCATTGTCACAAAAAGACACCCTAGCTGAAGATGAATTTGGGGGTCCAAAAACTATCGATGGTAATTTGAAAAATACAAAAATTAAACAAAGTAATTATCTGAAGTATTCTATTTTAATTAAAAAATCACTTTTAAGGGTAACAATTTCAAGGTTGAGTTTATTGTCACGTGTACATAGTACAGCACATACTAATATAATTACTCTAAGACAGCTCAATTTTTAGTAAGACCACTCAAACTGTTTCTAGCACATTTCAGGTATAGTATAACTAGACTCTGAAATAATTCCTAAAGCTATTCAACTCTGAAATTTAGGATTACAACCAAAATCATGGAGTTTTTTACTGAACATTAGTTTATGGTCTCATATTTATAGTGCATGCCATGATACACACATATTACACCTTATTTTAATAGATAATCCATATTTATCCATCCAGCTATATCCATTAATTTCATCCATCCATTCTTTACTCTAAATTAGGGTCACTAAAGTTAGACCCAATTCTAGAAACAATACGAACAAGACATCCACCAATCCTGCTATGTGTACCAAGAGGTAAGTTTATTAAAAAGCTACTTTTAAGGCTACATTTACACTGTACAGCTGCTGCCACTATCACTAGTAAGCACTATCACAGGGCTCTTTATACACGATACAATTTTAATAATTCTTAAAGTTATGTGAATGCAGAATTATTTAATTCTTTACATTTTTTCTTTATTATATATATATTTGTATATGTATGTATATGTATATTTTCTTTATTACATTTTTACTTATATTTTTTCTTTACAAATTAAATGGAAAAATCTTTAAAATGTTGATGAACTACAATATAAGGAAGAAGTAAATGGAAACTATTTTAAAAGATTCTTTTGTGCTAAAAATAATTATTGATTTACAAATATAATACACAAAAAATCCAATCAGAGCAAGAATTGTCCTGAACTTAAGAAAATAAATTAATTCCAATGAGAAATTACATTATTCCCCTAGCAGAACATCTGAAAAGTTCAAGAAACTTTATTATTTCAAAGTGCATTCTGGAAACACTTTTCTGCTCTTGACAACATTAGTCTTGTGCACAGGATAACTTGTGTGCCAGCCCTCTGTCCTCTGAACTAAAACATTTTGTTCTCTTATATTTCCTCTTACGTATAGCACAGATTAGTTACAACAAATTATCTTTCTAGAGATATGATTAGTTACAATTATCTTTAAATTCAAGCTAATGATTATGTTAGTATGCAATAAAATTACTACACTAAATGTCTCTACTCTAAAAAATTATTATAATAAATTAAGCTTTCCTCCATGCTATCATTCATTGTGTGTATTTTCCCCATGTAGTGACATTTTGCTGAGCAGAGAGAAAGTGCATTTCCTGCAGTTTCTGTATTTCTAATGTTGTTGATTAATTATGACCATGTCAACTGAACTGAAGCCAACCAAACTTTTTGTTATCACTTTAAGATTACTTTTTGGCTAGCAATTGTGCTTAGGCTCATCAAAAACCAAGAACTGTGCAAGTGAGCAGCTCAGGAAACCACTAAGTAGGAGCTTAAGCATCAAGTGTTGTTTTCAGTAATAAAAACACTTGTCCACAACTGAAGCCATTACTGGCAAAAATCACATATTTTTTATCTTCAACTAGCTGAAAACAAGCCTGTATAACAACTATCAGTGTGAATTAAAATTCAAAGCAAATCAATAAACAACTTATTGCTGAAAGCTGCTTATTTCATGTGACAGTCCTTCATTTACTCAACTAATTTCAGGTAATGTGGTATTTATATAGCCTATTTTATTGTCAACATCATCCAAAAGCACTTTAAATACAAGAGATTTTTATGATACTTTTAACTAAAGGGCAGAGATGTTACATAACCAGCTTAGGGACTGAAAGACAGAAAGTGATAGAATTTGAACTGCAAACTGGCTAAAAATTATTTTTTGTTTCAGTCGGAGCCTGACAATGACAAAATGTATATTTCCATTTAGGCTGTATTACAACAAAATAAACCTTCTGAATAGGCCAAAACTGAAACTTATCTTCAGCTTGCAGCTAAAGACATAATTGAGATGACCTGAAAATTATCTGATGATAATTTTACACAATGTACAAATGCGCTCAACAGAGTTTTGCAACTCAGAAACAGAATTTAATTACCTTAGCAGCTTAGTTACAGCAGCTATCAGTCTAGCTTCTTTAAAGTTTTCATTTTCAAAAATTACTTCTCTTAATCTCCTAATAAGTTTGTTTCTCATTCATGTGTTTCTTCACATTTTATAATGTAAAATAATAATAACAAACAAATTTAGCACAGAATTGCTTTTGGTGACTTAAAATTTGGCAGTGTTACACCCACTTTATCAGCACAAGTAGAGCAACAAGAAACTGTGCTACAACACTTGACTTTTAGAATGCAATAATGTGCAAAGCTGCAAGTTTTATTTGTTTATTGCAACATATTAAAAATGCTTGTAAAAGTGGTGACCATGGCTGGCACACAGTCTTTCCATACTCTTTTTGGTAGTGGTTATCCACCCTTTCCTTTACATATGTGTTTGCCTGCCTGATGTCTTATTTTTCAAACATGGTCTAATTTTCCAGAGTACTAGAATATATTCTCTAAACACCTGAAAGCATTATTGTATTATAATTTTACATGATTTACAGTTGTTGTGATATTTTTTTCCTCCATACTCAGTGCTTTACATTAAGACTTTTACATAAAAGAAGAAAATGTGGTTTTGCTCCATTGACTCTTATTTTCTGTTTAAATTTAAGACATGCTTTCAGGATTATTAGCAACTTTAAATTGTCCTGGGTGTTCATGCATTATGTCCAATAATGAATGTTTTCCTACCCTGGGTTGCCTCACGCTTTCATTGTTCCAAATAAGCTCACACTCCTACCAACTGTGTAGTTCAGGTTTAGGCAAAGGGTGGAGAAAAAGAGAAAGGAACCTGAAAACCAAAGCTATGCAGAGATAAAATTGTAGAACTGAAAGAACATATTTTCCAAGATGGCTGTTCAGATTAAATCAGCTTTTAAAATACGCTATTTCTATGCTGTAAATGCATATAGCAGGAAGGTACTTGCCAGTTAGCTTAAGTAGTCATTTTTAAAAATGAAATTTAAAGGCAACTGAAGGAAGACTGATAACTAAAGAAGCTGCTAAGGCAGTTACTATGGCATGCTAGAATGTGTTGTATTTCCACCTTATTGTGATTAAGCTTGTCATCCTTGCAGTGACTTTGTCTTGGTCAAATAAATTATAATAAATCACAGATGGGTACAATGAAAATATGTTTCTTTCAAATGAAATACATATCTATAATATGCTATATTTAATTTATATTTGTTATCTTCAGTTTTTGCCACCATCGCCATATTGTTATTGCCATATGGTGTCAAGTTCAGTAAATTGGCAAAATTCACCATCTACAGATATTTTCAAACATCCAGCTTGGATATTAATATTAATAGTTACTCAAGAGCTGTAAGAGTAATAATTCTGAGGAAATGTGAATGCACCACTACCATAAGCAAATTAATACACTGTGGAGCTTTATTATCTCTTGTTATGTCCTGTGAACCCTTGAAGGATTTGATGAGACTGAGGTTAGCGGAAGTGGCTCCTGGCTTTTGAATCCACATGTGTCCTGCATATGTGCTCAGGACCCCAGCAGATTGAAGAACCACATCTGTAGAATATGCTTCACGCTATTTTTAGCCAAAAATTCAAAAATTGCTTTTTGGTCAGTGCCTACATTTATGATCCTGTGGTTTCTGTTGATGACTTACAGTGCTCCTAGCTGACACAAAAGTCTACTGCTTGGTAATTACACTTATGCACAGGAGCAATAACTCTGGGTTTCTACATATCAGGGGTTACTTCACTCAGTTGGGTAACATTGAGTTAGCAGTGTGAGAAAAAAATAGGAGGGCTAAGACTGCCTAAAAATTTGACATTGTTCTTCTTGGTTGATATACTGTAGTGCTAGGGTGTTGTACTGTGTTAGTAGCCTTGAAAGCTTGCATATTGTGATCTTTTTGTTAGCCAATAACATGTGTCATTTTGCATAACTTCTCACTATTTGATAAACTATAATTCTTCAATCAAAAAATTAAAATAAAGAACAATGTAAAGTTCATTTGGGCATCAATGAAAATCTTTTGAAATTTACATTCCAGTATCAGCTTCACTTTTCATTCTGCTACAGAGTGGGTTTGAAAACAGATGGATATATGGATAGATACTGAAAACACACCAAAACAAATACAACTATAATGTCACAATTAATTTTATTGTTTTTACTCAAAGGTGATAATTAAAAAAGCTCATTTCTTAATTAAAAATAAAACTATCTTCACACATGTACTGTATTGTGAAAAAGGGTTAATTCTTTCAGTCCGTAAACTATTACAAATAATTATTGCCAACACTGCTACAGCCGTCAGTTGCATATTATACTAGTAGTTTTGAAAACATGTGGGTATGTCAATATAGTTTATTTTGGTAAAATTAAGCAATGCAAGCTTTAGATATGAAAGAAATGTTTAAAAATAATCTGATTTTATTTTGCTCTTGGTACCTCTCAAATCCAGTAAATTAGGGAAATATAAATTAACAGACACTCCATATTAATTTATTTTATGATTTTTTTTTTAACTAATGAAATGAAATTGGTGTCCCATTTTCATAAACAGAGGACAACACAGGTAAACAGATTTTTTGTTACCTGGTATTGTTGCATTTCATGTGTACTCATTACTCTCCTAAAACTTGCTGAAAGGCTGTTCCTGAGTGACCACTTTATTTTGTACGGCCATCCTTCTCAAGTAGCTATATGCTGAATCACTGAGAGCAATACATGCAGGTGATGCTATGAAGTCTCAACAAGCTGGGTGTCCGTGTAGTTTAGAAGAAAACTCAGTTGGCACGCAAACTTATTCTGATAAACTGGAAGAACCCAAACTCTCCTCTTTTAAGTCAGTGGGAAACTGATGTATTATACTATTTAAAATTGGAAAAATCAAATACTCAGTTAGAGGATCTGTACAGACTTTTTTCAAAACATGGCAGGATCTAATCAGTAATATTTTAAAATAAGTTTATAAAGCACAGAGAATTTATTAATTTAGGTATTTTTACAAGCCTTAAATTTTACACCGTTTGGCTTGCTCTCTCTCTCAGGGGTGGGGATCGATCTGTTCTTAACATAATTCTTTTTTGTAAAACTTGATTGCTATGTATTGATTGTAATAAAATTAATAAATAAAAATTAAAAAAAAAAAAAAAAAGAAGAAGAAAACTCACTTTATTAAGACAGTTTATTGACAAAAGTCTAACACCCAAAAAACATCTAATCAATGGTGGTCTTGTAATGGGAAACATATTCTTTACATAGGAATATGACAATAGACATGTAACATCAGTATTGAAAGAGGTATATCAGGTGCTTCAGTTCATGTCAGAACCATCTGCACAAGGTAATTTTCATCTGGGTAACAATACATGTGACAAGGCTTGGGAAGACCTGGAATGGTTTCCACAACATTACAATAGATTTTAACTCAGTGTTGTACCCTTCCTAGTTACCTGATCTCAGTCTAAATGAACCTCTATGAGTAAAATGGAACTATCTGGATTAGTGACCTAATTTCCAACATCTATGGGACACACTGAAGTCATGATTTGACAGCACAGAATTTTTTAAGTTATACGCACGGACTGTTCTGAAGGCACATCACAGATAACTATCTTTAAATTAGATATACCAAATTATTAATATTTAGGCTTTACAGCTCAACAGAACACTGCAAGATTCCAAACACACTAGTTTTAGGTCTATTCGGTTTATTAATAAATTACTCAAAGCAAAAGGCAATTAAATAAAGTCCATTCAAAGTGACTAAGCAAACACACAAAGAAACAAAAAAATACAAGGAAGAAAAAAGGCAAAGCAATACAAAAAGAAAAGATATAGCAAATATGTTACAAGGAGAAAAAGAGTAACCAATAAGGGGCAAAATACCAAACCAAATATTACTAAAGTGAGAAAGTGGATGCCAACAATAAAGGAAACAAAGTCAATGGCCCAGCAGTTAGCCTATGGCTTGCAAAACTTTAAAATAAGGGTTCAGATCGCCTGTTCAGTATAACATGAAGAGACAAGGGCAAGAGGCAAACTAAAAAGTAAGTAAGAAACAAAAGGAAAATTACTAAATGGTTAACAAAAAACAGTACACTTAATGAAAAATAATTAAATAATGGATGAATGTAATTCATAAATATAAATGTATTAATATAAGCAAAACAAAGTATGAGACAGAGCCCTGACAAAACTATCAAACAAATAAGGTGATGTCACGTGATTAAAAAGAAAGAAAAATAAAAAAGAAATAAGTTTGTGTTTAGAGACAGTCCTCTTACTAGCAAGGAAGACATTTAATCAATTAATAATCATTAATACGTACAGTTCAAGAGGTGTGGCATGGTAGTCAAGTGAAAATCAATGATGGCTTCATTCATCTGTGTGGAGTTTAAACATTCTCTCCATTTATGCCTGGGTTGACCTTCCACATCCAAACACATCTATGTTAGATTAATTGCTGATAACAAACAGGTCCTGTGTGAGCCACAGTGTGGGTGTATGCTTGAGCTCACACAGTCCAGGGATAGTATCTGCCTTATCCCAGAAGAAAACTTTTGTTTTCCAGCCCCTGAACTGGATCAGGTGGCTTTGAGGATTCAATATGTGAAAAACTGAGAATGATAGTATTCATCCACTTCAGGCTACATCATTTTAATGATATCTTTGGAAAGGAAAAATATCTACAATGTTAAAATGACCTGAAAAGACAAACAAGCCTTTTTAAACAATCAGGCTGGAACAAAATCCTACAACCACTATGTGCATCCAGGAACAATTCTGTAGACCCCGATGAAATGAATCACATACGGTATATAGGACCATACTGGAAACTAATAGGAAGTATTCAAGACTAAGTAAGAATCAATGAGAGATCACCACATTTATTACTTCATCATTCTATAATTAAAAAAATGTTATTGGTTATACTATATGAACATTACATTGGAGATTAACTTTCAGGCAGTCTTTTCAAAAGAGCATTATGCCAAAATAAAAGTAACATTTGGCATGGTTTTTGAGATTTAGAGGTTTAAATTGAAATTAAATTTGAATCCAGGTAAAACACAAAGAATTGTACAAACTCCTTAATATAAATTAAGGGTCATTATTCTCAGACTTCTTAAAGAGCTACTGAGAATGAATCTGGAGTAGTACATCAACATTCAAAAAAACAAAAAAAAAAAATTAGACAGTCTTTTAAACCTCTGTAGGTGTAACATCAGAAAAGTCTAACTGGTAATCTAACCTATGTCTTCATAATTCTTTAATTCATTAAACAAACTGAATATGCAGAATTCTTCATTTAAATATTCAGTCATGCAATTGAGAAACGCATGGGGAAATTAATTTAAGTCCAGGAAGCAGTTCTGGAATAACCCGCTAAGTCATGTAGTTGAAGAGGATACTTAGTCGCCATTTAAAACATTTTCAGAACTTGGATATTAGCTAATAAAAAAAAAAAAACTGATAAACGGAATGGTCTATTCTAAATTATGAAACAACTTACAGATAGAATCTTATTGTCAGTCCAGACTCTCTGCATTTGTAGCTCTGTGCTCATGGAATGAGCTGCCTACCTCCATTAAAAATGTGTTTAAAAAGCATTTGAAGATTCTCTTGTTTAATTAATTTCTGGTTAGGTTTTGTAAATCTGGCAATTGTAATTCACTTATATTTAATTTTGAGCTCTTCACTTGTGGTAGTCAATTTGTACCCTTGTCCTGTAACACTGTTCCCAAACAGTCCCCAACCAGATGTTACTTGATTATGTTGACCTCTACCTCTAAGTCTTATTTTTAAATGGGAGTTCTCTGCCAATGCCCAGTATGATGCTGGGATGAAGACTTTTATCTTTATTTTAATTGTTATATGTGACATTCATTTTTTTTTAAAAGTTTTTACAATTACAGTAGTCATGTTTCATCCCCGCTTGCATGGACTGATGGGCTCTGCCAAAGAAACACACAGAAAGCATCTGCATTTGTTTAAAACATAACTGTTAAAGACTCACTATTTGCTATTAGAATAAATTATTACTTTAAGCTCAAAACAGATTATTTGCTGATGGCTATTGCATACTGCTGTTAAAGTCTGTTAAAGTTTAGATGGTGTTATATAGATAACATTCTCAAACCCATTTAACTTAGTGCAGAGCCACCAGAGAAGTTGTACATGTTTATAATGTAAATATTAACTGTAAGCACATGTGTATCAAGCAGGTGAACAACAAAGCTGTGAAAACTTTATGTCAGCATTGTCTGTGCACACTGCCATTGGCATGTCAAATGATATATAATCTGAGTGCAGGTGACTTCCTGGCAGATGAGGCACACCCATTTGTACTGTACACAATTAGAGCCAGACAGAAATACAAAAACACATTTTAAAGGATTTGTGCAAAAGCACAAAAAATAGATATCAGAAGAAGTAACAGCTCCAAAACACAAACAAAGCAATAGTAGAATTTAGTCTTGTAGAAATGCTGTACTCAACTGTATATTATTTTGTATATTACCAAAAGGGAAATATTGGCTAATATACTGTGAATTGTGCCTAATAGTTATAAGGCCCTTTTACACAAACACTCTATACAAGCTTTAACCCGCTTTTTCTTAAAATGCTTTAATACAACTTGGTGCAGACATCCCTTCAAAGACCATCAAGTTCACCAAACTAATCTAATTAGGTAATGGCTAAACTGTCTGAAAATGGCAGCTAAAAAACTTTTTTGTTTGGTTTTTAGATTGTGTCATCAACATCAACTTTTTGTTTAAGATTAGCTAAATTTAATTCTTTATGTCTATTGGAAACTAGCAGAATACCCGCGCTTCGCAGCAGAGAAGTAGTGTGGTAAAGAAGGTACGAAAAAGAAAAGGAAAAATTTTAAAAATAATGTAACATGATTGTTAATGTAATTGTTTTGTCATTGATATGAGTGTTGTTCTCATATCTATCTATATATATAGCAGAATACCCGTGCTTCGCAGCGATGTCATGTGTTAAAGAAGTTATGAAAAAGAAAAGGAAACATTTTAAAAATAATGTAACATGATTGTCAAAGTAATTGTTTTGTGTATTTGGTGGCAGCGTCACAAAGTTATTTTCGTCTAGCTGCATCAGAAAATGTACCACGACGTCTGACATGCCTCCTTTTTACTGTTTTCTCACAGCTTGGATTGCTGCTGTCATATATATATATATATATATATATATATATATATATATATATATATATATATATATATATACACACACACACACATACATATATATATATACATATATATACACATACATATCTTCATATCTACATATCTATATACATATCTACATATACACATATATATATATATATATACATACATATACACACACATACCTATCTACATCATATATACACACACATACATACATACACACACACAAATTATATATATGTGTGTATGTATGTATGTGTGTGTGTGTGTGTGTGTGTGTGTATATATATATATATATATATATATATATATATATATATACACATACACATACATATACTTGTGTGTATGTTTGTATGTGTCTATATGTGTGTGTATAGCTTTGGTCACTGAGTGCAAGGGAAAAATAATAAAATATAGTCTATAAGTTATTAAACAGTAAAACATTAACGTTTTAAGAAGTACAGGTACATTGAGCACTACTGGAGTGGTTGCGGGTAAACTGCATTTTAAAGACTGTGTAACACAACAGGTAAGTAGAACTAACAGCAGCTAAAATGTATATGGATCATCTCTCGGTAGTAGATCCCTTTTGAAAGGCGCTACACGACGGCTGTGGTATAGAAATTACATTTTCTATGTGAACGTTCAAATTTGTGCCTCTGGTAATGTGACTTACCGGCAATTAAAGAAAATTAGTTTTGTGTCCTCTGCAGTGTTAAGCGAGAAAGGCTTTGGTTTGGGATAAAAGGAAAAAAGGTGTAAAGAAAGGAAAGTTGCCTTTTTCTTTTATATAGTATAGAGAGATGTGTTCGCTGACGTTATGATCGCCTTTTGGGGACAGTCGCGTGGGTCTTGTGTAGACTGGTGAGACGTCCCTGCCATTAATCAGCTGTGATGGCACTGTCAGTCCTCCACTCGCGTGCGTGTCTTCATAATCCGAACTGAGGACCTCATAATCTTATACATGCAAAAGAAAGTGTGAATCGCCTTAATATTATTTTGCCGTGGTGTAGAAAAGGGGTCCCGTGTTTGCACTTGTCTGGGCTATAGCGCAAGGGGAGGATGAAAAAAATTAAAAGTGCTCACTTTGACTTAAGGCAGAAGCGCAGTCAGCGTCTCAAAGGCCGGCACAGCCATGCACGCGTGCTGGCTGCTCGACTTTTGCGGGGCAGGAGACCCCAGTTTTTGTACACACGTTCATGATATCAAAAGTCTCAGCGCTCTTTGGAGGTCATTCATATATTATACTAGCAAAATACCCGCGCTTCGCAGCGGAGAAGTAGTGTGTTAAAGAAGCAATGAAAAAGAACATTTTGAAAATAACGTAACATGATTGTCAATGTAATTGTTTTGTCACTGTTGTGAGTGATGAGTGTTGCTGTCATCTATACTAATAAAAGGCAAAGCCCTCACTCACTCACTCACTCACTCACTCACTGACTCACTCACTGACTCATCACTAATTCTCCAACTTCCCGTGTGGGTGGAAGGCTGAAATTTGGCAGGTTGATTCCTTACAGCTTCCTTACAAATGTTGGACAGGTTTTATATTGAAATTCTACGCGTAATGGTCATAACTGGAAGCAGTTTTTCTCCATTTACTGTAATGGAGATGAGCTTCAACGCCGTGGGGGAGTTTCGTGTGACATCATCACGCCCCACGTAATCACGCAGTACATAGAAAACCAGGAAGACCTCAAAAAAGCGCTGAAGAAAACATGCATTATATAATTGAGAAGGCAGCGAAACAATAAGAAGCGAGTTCTGCTACTTCGGAAACAAAGCACGATGTAAACCTACACTTTAAATTAAGTTCATAGACAGGCTGCGCTGGCGTTTGTAATTTAGTGCCTGCCCATATAAGGCCATCCGTCAGCGGCAATCCAATAGCAAACTGCCACGGGTAAATATTCACGGGTGAAGGACTGTGCTTATGGAGAGGAAGATGAGATGGTCAGGGTGGTGTTTGACACAAACTCAGCGAAACTGCCAGAGAAAGTTTTAAGTGCCAGGACTAAGGTAACATTAAATAAAGCTATGGACATAGCACGAGATGGCACCAGCACAGCTGGGAACCTTCGATGCAAGTACACCGAGTGGCTCACGTGAACTGATGCAGTGCACAGATAAAAGCAACAGTTCCAAAGAGCTGAACAAAACCGAATTACACAATTGAAAAGGCAGCAAAAATATGAAGCGTCTGATAAGCATATTCATAAATGCAGCTACTGTGGAAACAAAGCACACGGTGGAAAAAGTGAATGTCCCGCTAAAGGAAGACAGTGTAAAAAAAACCGTGCATGCAGTTTGTCACATCACAGATAAAAGGAAGACGAGCTGTTTATTGATGCAGTAAGGAACTAATCGATGAATGAAACCTCTTATCTTTACAACGATTGACAAACACGGAATGTAACTTGAACACATCGTACAAATACGAGCCTGATTGAAAGAAATAATGATAATCAAATCCTTGATGACAGCAACATTCAATAACACTCACAAAACAATTACTGTATATTGACAATCATGTTACGTTATTTTTAAAATGTTCCCTTTTCTTTTTCATAACTTCTACTTCTCCACTGCGATACACGGGTATATATATATAAATGTATATCTATAGCCCGATCTACAATACATACTTTAGCATAGACAAGCGGTGGCGCAATTGTAGAGTCTTCGCCTCTAACGCCGAGGTTCGATTCCCGAGAGGGGATGTACTGACTATGTACGCCCGCTACCCGATTCATTTTACCTTCCCATCTCCTTGGTTTGGGACGTATGAAAAATATTAGGTTAACGCAGAATCATGTTACGTTATTTTTAAAATTTTCCCTTTCTTAGCACAAGCACAGTTGAGAAGCTTCGATGCATGTACTCCATAACGCGTTAAAAAATAACGCATTTAATCACACTTTCAATTCCAAGCAAGCGGGAACTTTTGTCAATGCATGATTTCCTGGTACATCCATTACACTGATGCACACATCACAGCTACAAAAATGTTAGAGTCGGAATAAAGCGCGTTCCTACGACTGATCATTTCGACTACCCGAGCGAAGCCTTGATAAAAGCATGGTTTTGTGCACACTGAAAAGCAAGCAAAATTAGATGCATTACAGAAAGCGGACTTTGTGGCTCTTACTGGGGATCATTGGACTTCCGTGACCGTTAGTAATTCTAAATACATCTAATTACAAAATGTTCAATGATCACACTGTTTTAGCCTAATGTACAAAATAATTTTGGCTAATGTTACTCAGAGTTTAAAGAGTAAGCTGGTCAAATTACCTTTTATGTTTCTGACTTATTTTTTTAAGAAGAAAAACTGCACTTTATGGTGAAATTTTGGTTATTATTATTTAAAGACAATACTATTCTGAAAATGTACTTAAAGTACTTAAACTACCACTTTATTTTTAAGTCTGCCCAATTTTAACCAGGGATGATATTTTTGTTTCTGTTTTGAATTCAAATGCAGTTTAAAAGCTTTTTTTTTTCAGAAATTAAAACAGCTTCAGTTTACAATATTCATGTCCATGTCTATTATTTGATTCTGTAAGCCCACTAAAACCGTTTTAAATAAAAAAAAACTTTGTGATTTGGGGCAAATTTACGTGTGCGATTACATACGATTAATCAAGATTAATTCTTACACAGCCTCTAATTAATTGGATTAATTTTTTAATCGAGTCCCACCCCTAATATATATATATGTAGATATATATATGTAGATTTGTATATATATGTGTATATACAGTATATATTTATATGTTGTATATACAGTATGTATATATGTGTGTGTGTATATATACAGTATGTGTATATATATGTATGTATATATGTGTCTGTGTGTGTGTATATATATATATATATATATATATATATATATACCAGCAACACTCATGACAATTACAAAACAATTACATTGTCAATCATGTTACGTTATTATTAAAATGTTTCCTTTTCTTTTTACTTCTCAGCTGCCAATGCAGCTATTTTGCTATATATATATATATATATATATATATATATATATATATATAATAGATAGATATGACAACAACACTCATATCAATGACAAACAATTACATTAACAATCATCTTACGTTATTTTTAAAATGTTTGCTTTTCTTTTCATAACTTCTTTAACACACTACTTCTCCAGTGGCTTGGTATTCTGCTAGTATATATATATATATATATATATATAATATATATATATATATTTACACACACACACATAAACATATATATATACATATCTATACATATACACATATATATACACACACACATATATACATACATATACATACATATCTACATATATACACACACAGCTATTTCGGATCAGTGCAATACGCTGCTTGTTAAAACGGATAACTCCGCTCTTACGTGCAAGTCTGCGTGGATATTATGAACTATCGTATTTGTTCAAGTTCTATTTAAATTTTAAATAGAAGGAATTTTTATTTAGTCGACAGAAATATCTTTGGTAGGAATGGTAAAAACAGACAGGAATATTATTCGTGAATAAATCAACTCAAACCTTAAACAACTTATAATATTTTGCTCTCCATAAAAATATATCCTGTCTAAATTATACAAGTTAGAAATAAAGTAAACGTTAAAAGAACAAACATTCAAATTTCTTTACTCTTATGTAATTTTATATAAAAATAAACTTAGATTTTAAATATCCCAAAAGATTTTGCTCTCCATAAAAATATATCCTGTCAAAATTATACAAATTCAAATATGAACATGCTGCATAACAAAACCTAGAAATATAAATAAAATGTGTTCCTTTCAGCAATAACAAATCAAATCATTCAGTTGTCTTTGCTCATATGTCATTTTAGAGCTGGACGCCTGGCATCTTTTTGGCAACAGGTTGTTTCTGTTTGGTGTGAGGTTCTGTGTTGTGGAGATTCTCAGGATGGATTGCAGGTGCTCATCAGTGAGGCGACTCCTGTGTGCTGTTTTGTTAGTCTTTATCACTGAGAAGAGCTTCTCACACAGATATGTGGTACCAAACATGCACAAGGTTCGAGCCGCATGTAGACGGACTTTTTTTGTTCTTCAAAGTCACCAAAGCGCGTGCAAACTCAGTGCGCTCAGTTTATCAGCAAAGTGCGTATTTGGGAACACCGTAGTGACGACTTGGTTTAACATTACTTGGCAACAGGGAAAGTGGGGCAAATTGCACTGGTGCATTTGTGTCTCCCATAAAAGCAGCTTCACTTGAAATCACTTTGTGATTGTGCACGGGTAAAACGTCCGCTGAAGTGTCAGATTCTTATTTAATTCTTCTGCTTTCTGTATCTTCTGCATTGCATTCAGGTTACCCTGATGTTTTGTCTCATAGTGCCGTCTTAGATTAAATTCTGTAATTACAGCCACATTAGCTCCACAAATGAGACACACGGGTTCAGTAAACATATACTCAGCCTCCCATCGGTTTTAAAGGCTCTATTTTCAGAATCAACTTTTCTCTTCAGCATCGTGTGAGCTAGCTTCGCAATAACTTGCAGCATCATAAGCTACACTTGATTAACGCGGTAAGTGTTCAGCAAGGCAGCTGAAGTGCTGCATTATGGGATCTGTAGTTTATTGTGTTACCAGCGCTTCATATACCCGGCCATTAATAACAATAATACAGTATATAAAATGATCTCGGGGCGGATATAATTACACGGGCGGATGTGGCCCGCGCCCTTGAGTTTGACACATATGGACTAAATAGAACTTGAAAAGATATATTTTTTAAATGTGATCGCGCAATTCAGATAGAGTTGACGCAAGACTACAGCCTGCATGCCTCAATAAGTCATCCTCCCTCGCTCTTACTTTTTACCGCTCATCTAATGAATACACTGAGTATGGCTTTACCAAAACAATCATTGATGGCGAATAAAGTATCCATTATTCGAGTATGTAGATCGGGATATATATATACATATATATATATACCCGCGTATCGCAGCGGAGAAGTAGTGTGTTAAAAAGCTAAAAAGAAAAGGGAACATTTTAAAAATAACGTAACATGACTGTCAATATACAGTATTTGTTTTGTGAGTGTTACTGAGTGTTGCTGTCATCAAGGATTTGATTATCATTATTTCTTTCAATCAGGTTCGTATTTGTAGGATGTGTTGTGTTCAAGTTACATTCCGTGTTTGTCAATCGCTGTAAAGATGACAGGTTTCATTCATCGATTCGTTTCTTACTGCATCAATAAACAGCTCGTCTTCTTCTTTATCTGAGACCTGACACACTGCATGCACAGGTTTTTTTACACTGTCTTCCTTTAGCGGACATTGACTTTTTCCACCGTGTGCTTTGTTTCCGCAGTAGATGGATTTATGAATATGCTTGTATGTATCAGACGCTTCCTATTTTTTGCTGCCTTTTCAATTGTGTAATTCGGTTTTGTTCAGCTCTTTGGAACTGTTGCTTTTATCTGTGCACTCGTCAGTTCACGTGAGCCGCTCGGTGTACATGCATCGAAGTTTCCCAGCTGTGCTGGTGCCATCTCGTGCTATGTCCATGGCTGTATTTAATGTTACCTTAGTCCTGGCACTTAAAACTTTCTCTCGCAGTTTCGCTGAGTTTGTACCAAACACCACCCTGACCATCTCATCTTCCTCTGCATAAGCACAGTCCTTAACCCGTGAATATTTAGTGGGAGTTTGCTATTGGATTGCCGCTGACGGACGGCCTTATATGGGCAGGCACTAAATTACAAACGCCAGCGGCAGCCCGTCTATGAACTTAATTTAAAGTGTAGGTTTACATCGTGCTTTGTTTCAGTAGCAGAACTCATGAATATGGTTGTATATGTCACTTTCGCCGCTTCTTATTGCTTCGCTGCCTTCTCAATTATATAATGCATGTTTTCTTCAGCGCTTTTTCGAGGTCTTCCTGGTTTTCTATGTACTGCGTGTTTATGTGGGAGGCGTGATGATGTCACACAAAACTCCGCCCCCACGGCGTTCAAGCTCATCTCCATTACAGTAAATGGAGAAAACAGCTTCCAGTTATGACCATTACGCATAGAATTTCGAAATGAAACCTGCCCAACTTTTGTAAGGAAGCTGTAAGGAATGAACCTGCCAAATTTCAGCCTTCCACCCACACGGGAAGTTGGAGAATTAGTGATGAGTCAGTGAGTGAGTGAGTGAGTGAGTGAGGGCTTTGCCTTTTATTAGTATAGATACATATATAGATATAGATATGACAACAACACTCATATCAATGAGAAAACAATTACATTAACAATCATGTTACGTTATTTATAAAATTTTTCCTTTTCTTTTTCATAACTACTTTAACACACTACTTCTCGCGGGTATTCTGCTAGTATCATATAAACAGTGTTGTAGCTGCAGAAAAGTTTGTTTGTTTGTTTTAAAATATTTAGTGAAAATTCAAAGCAAATAATTCACACAAGAATAAAGAAAAAAGTTTTTACACACGTAGAATAAAAGGCAAAAAATGTAAAATGTATGTATAAATGTATGGCGCTGCACGTTCAATAGAGCATATTTTCTTTCATGTTAAGACATGATTTAAAAACATTTGCCCTCAACGCCTTACATATTACAAGACAGGTCACTAACTGAGTATAATGTATAGTCAGAGAGGCTAGAAATAGTTAAAATATACCAATTTAATCCAACTTATGGGGGTTGTAGGAACCTCCCATAGACTCTATACAACTTAAATAACAAGCAAATGGCTCTTACAAGTGGTAGGTCTATGAGATTTGAGGCATCCTGATACAATCTACACAATAAAGAGTACAAAAGGGGAAAGAAGGGTCACATACGACAAAACAAGATGCAGAGTATGATCACCACAGAAACTAGGGCATTCACTTTCTCTGCTTGCTCCATTGTGAAACAGTAGTTGACTAAGCCAGTCACACATTCCCCCACTCTATCAATCTACAAAGCAAGATTCAGGTAGCTAGACAGTGGCAGTATGATGCACTTCACTAAGCATGCTCTTTATTTTACTGTTTTCACTGTATGTGACAATAAATATTTGAAAATAATGTAGTGTAATCATTTTTTCTATTGGATCATAGCTTTGCATTATTTTAAAAACCAAACACTGTGGTCCACCTGCCTTTCATCATTATGTTTGCAATACCAATCACCAATCAGTGTTAAATGGTTTTTTGAAGTTAAAGAAAACAAAGAGGAAATTTTAAAATAAGTTAAAAAAAAATCTTAAATTAACCAATAGTGCTAAGAAACAATTGGACAGAATAAAGCATGAGTAAAAGTACTTACTACATTTATTTTTAGCTTTTTTTTTTTTTTGCTAAACATTCATTCACTCACTTATCAACAAAAACACTCTTTACTATTTAGCTAAAAAACTGAAATTTGCCAGGATGGTAACATTTAGAGTTGCAAGTATCCACTGAGTAATGACATTAGAGAAGCAAAGTGAAAAGAAGACAGTTTGTTGAAGCTCAAAGAAGATGCACTTAGAAGGTGCTGTGGCTGTAAGCATAGTAAATTTTGAGGAACTGATAGAGAAAAAAGGTATTTAATATATATTCCCCCATTTTATCTGCAACCATGGCAAATGAAAACATGGCAACATACAATTCCCATCAACCAGCTCCAGGTGATTTCATCAGTGCTCAAAGTTTAAATAAGAGCATTGATAAAAACGGCATGTGAAGGCAGTAATGGATCATTATTTATGATCTCAGTCTGCCATTACCCATAAAAAGAAGAAGCAGTATGTCATCAAAGGTAGCAACTGCTGAGTTTTTTTTTTCCTCAACCACTTTGGGATAACAACTTCATTGCCTTGCTCGACCTATAGCAAAACAATACACAAAATAATATAGTGATACCTGAAATGGCCTTTTTTGTCTCAATGTATATAATCCAAGGAAAGCCACATGTGACCTGCCAAAGCCAAACAACAACCTAGAAGTGCATTTCAGGCCAGTGGTTGAGGAACACATTCTTACTGTATGTGTTTTTATCTCATCTTGGATTATGTTTAAATATGCTGCATTTACAAAATACACTTTTGACCCATTTATTTTAAACTAGAGCCTTTTCTAAGATGTGTGCTGCCAAAACCAGTGTATGCAGTCCAAAAGGTTTAAAAACACCCAAACTTAAATACCTCGCATGAGAAATGAAGCATATTCATAAGAAAAGATAGCTCTTTTGCTTATCATTACCTATTATTGTTCTGTTTAACAATCTACAATGTGAGATTCAGGTAGTTAAACAGATGTAGTGTGATGCACTTCACCAAGCATGCACTTTATTTTAATGGTTTCACTGTATGTAACAATAAATCTGAGAATAAAATGAGTAAAAGTACTTACTACATTTAGTTTTAGCTTTTTTTTTTTGTTAAACATTTATTTAAACCCACTATACAGGGGCAGCAGAAATTTTTAGGCTTCAATGCTAAAAGAGGGTTGAGATTTTTATCAGTTTTTAAATTAGAATGAATTAGCATTAATTCACCTTAGTAATATTACCAAATACCCCTATTGGTGATGTCCTTTAATAGGGAATCAGGCGTATGTAGTATGCTCAATAGTAAGCAGCTAATGTGAATTAAAAATATTAGCCCCTATAGTACTTCTGATACATCAGATTAACCCATGGCATTTAGGCCTTGTTCACACGGGCGTTAAGTTTTTGGATAAACGAACTTGCTCTGAACGTCCTAGACGTTTATGTTGCATTTTGTGGTGGCGATCGATTGACTTCTACACCGCCGTTCGTTTGTCTCTGTCTAACGCCAGTCTGCAGCCCAAATTGTAGTTTGTGTGTTAACCTGTGGAGGCAGTGTCGGGAACTGGATATGAAAGCCCTTGTTGTTTTATTTGAGGTGCCTCCTTTCAATATGGACCATTTTGCTATGTTAGATATTAATCTTCTTGTTTTAAAAATACTTGTAATACGGCGACGTAGGGAGAGAAAAAATCGCTGCCGCTACTTGGTTCATCCTCTGACTGCACAACGTCGGGTTAGTTTTTTTGTGCTTTATGAAGAAATGCGAAAATTTCCGCGCAAGTTTTTAAATTACTGTCGGTTGTCGGTTTCCACTTTTGATTGTCTGCTGCAGCTGGTGCAATTCCCGATTTTTCGCCGATCAACCAATATGCAACTTGGTGTTAGCCCCGAAGAGAGACTACTTGTCACTTTGAGGTAAGGAAACAGTAGTCGAGTGTGCGCTTACACCGGTGTTATGCACTGAAATGCCCCGTCCCCAAACCCCCAAAGCGTAGAATAAACGCGCAGAAAACGAACTAGAAGCGGTTTTGAACGCCAAGAAAAAGCTGCATGCAACTTTTTTTGATGCCGTATAAACGCGCAGCCGGACAAACGCACGTCACCAAAGCCCGTGTGAACGCTCTCATTGACTCCTACGTGTAGAAAACACTTGCCGCTTGATCCGCACTCACCGGACGCTACGAACGCAAAAAAAACGCTCGATTTTAACACCCGTGTGAACAAGGCCTATAAGTGAGGCCCACTGAATTAGAAAATTTCCCAGGTGAAGCTAGTTAGTTCTCTTTATAAAATGGAAATACACTGGTTTATGAAAAAAAACATTACATTTAAACAATTGCTGCAACTATTGGAACCTCTTTTGATAACTAAAATAACTAAAAAACTGTGTCGCAAATTGGTATAAATTATAAGAAGGAAGTGAGAATAAAACCTACAGTTCAGACAGAAACTGTTAAACTGCTAATGACTGGCACATGCTGTTTTTAATTATAGTTGTAATGTAAGCTCACCATTGAGTACAATATTTAATGCAGTTAAAAAAAAAACTGATTTTGCTCAGTTCAGTCTGAAATCACACATTACAGAATAGTAAAAAAATCATACAGTCTCACTTTTCTGGTCACAATTCCTCAAAGACACAGGCAGTTATTATAGAACACCGTGTAGCACTGATTCACAAATGAAAAATATCAGGCTGGCAGAAGCTTGTCGTTTTTACAAATTATGACAGAAGCACCTTCTACTTATTACAATTAAGATAGAAAGACTAAAGGAGATAAAAGTATGAAAATTAATGTAATCACAATATTAAGAGAAGAAGTTCAAACAACTGGATAACATAAAAGTAAAAGGTAAACCAAAGTAATTGAAGGATTTTAGTTGCACAGATTCACTATCTGATTATTAATGTTATTTCCCAGTCTCTAATCTCTAAAATACCATAGGACCAGTTCAGCATCACTTCCCATGTATTTTTTTTTTCTGGCCTCTCTACTTTCATTGACACTGAGAACTTTAAACCCTGTGGCTACCTGATTTTCATTTTCATATCCTGCCCTATTTGCACTGTGCACACATTTGCAGACACACGGTACACTTACTTTCAATGCTTCTTCTTTACACTTGGGTTAAGAAAGATATTCTTTTCAAAGCTTGGACAAATTCAAAAGTATTACTGTTTCAAAGTAACAAGTAACAGATTTCATATTGGAGACAAACCTGAGCTCAACCTGATGCCAAAGTAGCAGGCAATATGATGCACTGTTATAAAATAAAAAAGATTGGCCAGTAATGAAAAATGTAACATAGTATATCAATGTGTGGAAATGGTGTGCATGCATGGTGCCTCATCTCATTAACTGACACCAAAAAGCTACTGCATCATGATGCCAGTGTATTCTTTGGTATAGCAGAGAACAGTGTTCTCTACTGGCTCCTAACTCTAGTGCACCTAGGCCTTTTCCTACACTTAGTCCTTCAAGTGCACATGGCAGGTTGAGTCCCTTAAGGGACTTATTGACAACCATTTAAAACATTTGAAAAATAAAACATGCCATGATTCTTCTGATTCTATTATGATTTCTCTATTTTGTAATGCTTTTGGAGAATTCTCACTCAGATGACCAGGGCCACAAGACTTTTTAACCTGCTGGTTACAGTAAATGGTCATAACCCGATGAAGGAGAATGGAGGTCAGGCCGTTCAAGGGAAAGCCCAACAACTAGGGGCAATACATGTTCTCTGACTTAAACAAGTACGACTATTTTGCTCCTTTTAAAAAATGGGCAGCACAGAGAACCCCAGTCCTTTAAGAGCTACTAAACACTCAAGAGTGTAGGGATATCAGGATTACAGCTACCACAGAATCCGCACATGACTCTAAGGAAGACTTTTAGCTGCTTGACTTTAGAGCGCTAGAGACTGGAGGAGAATCTAAGGAAAAGACGGGAACAACAGGCCACGGTCACAGGAGATAGCAGAAGAGGAAAGAGAGCACTGTTGAGATGGCCAAGAGGGAGATCCACTCCACTATATAGGCAGGGTGTCAGGAACTGTGTCGGCAGACCCAGAATGGCAGGTGACTTTTGCTTAGTGCCTGTTTACACTGTACATATTATTTATTTTTAATAAATGCAAAATTTTGTAAATAAATACTTTTAGCCTCACATGCATTATTCTAGGTGTGTAGCTTCACTGCCAGGACATCCTCTCCTGTTGCAATGATCTCTGGAATAGATAGCCATGATTCTTTAAATATTCAACAGCACTTGATTATCGTGTTTAGAACATTTGCTAAAATCACTAAAATTTAATATCAGTAGATCTTGTTTTAGGCCATTTCTTAACTATTCAACCATTAATCAAGCATAACAAACCACAAATGACTTTTCACATCATAGGAGAGGGCAGAGTTAAAGTATGAATCCCAGGGGGCAATTCTTATATTTTATTTCAACAAAGCAGTGTTAAATTATGATTTAGCTGCTACTGAATACCAGCATTTGTGAACATGGCACTGAAGCAGCAGCAGAACCACACCATTCAAGGAAAAAGGTTATGGCTTGTTTGTTGTTGCAAAGGGATAACTCTCTGTAAAAAGCATGGCAAAATGTCAGAAAACTGACTAATAATGAAATAACTTTTAGAGGTTGTGCTAATGGACTATATTGAAACTTAAGTCAGTCCAGGGAAGGTACTGCGAATGTTGCAGGCATAACCTCATCAACATGCTTTGTTTTTGCTTATTTGCACTTTAAGATGGTTAATTTCCATAAATTATTTATCTCCACCTATGTTCTGCAGTAAACCAGTTTCAGATCACTGTATAGGTAAATCTCACTCCAATTTTCAAGGAAACAACCATAATTAGCACTAGGCAAGCTAGTTATTTAAGTATATATTTTCATATTAAAATAGCTGAATTACTTGTACATACAGTATATATAATAACAGACGTTAAATTTATATAAATAAAATAGTATAATTTTTATGACAAGAAAACAGAGTAAAAGAGCATAATGGTTTGCTTTGTGACTCATCGCATGGAAAATAGGTCACCTTTTAGGAGACATATTGTGCACCTTATCATCCTCTGTACACGTGATAATAATAATAATACTACCACTATTACTCTACGAAACAAGAGGATAAATATCATATATAGGCCTCCCCTAAATTACACACAACCTCTTTACAAAGGTTTGGCTGTACTAAGAAAGTCATTCAATATATTCTGTCTCCTGAACCATAACAAAGCTGAATTTCCCAAGGCATGGTGCTGTTTATACTGACGCATGTGTTGTACAATAAACTAAGAAAAGAAATAACGGTGTGCATATAAATAGCCTTATTAAACATTAATTGATGAAGAGAAGGTGTTACTAACTGTGTTATTATTTAGCTAAATGTGTTCATCTATTTTGGTTGTATGTCAGTAAAAAAATCACCACTGGGGACAAGAAATGTCTTATTTCATTTTAATGAATGGTAATTATGTGTTAGCTTTATAAAATGTACCTTAGTGAAGGGGTTTTAGGAACTGATAACTTCGTAAGGCAGAGGAAGCCATTACTGTATATTAATCTAAATGTTTAAGATAACAGAGAAGCAGCAAAAGACTAAATTGAAAGGAAAGCTGTGATGTGGTGAGAGAAGAATCCTTTCAGAGACTCAGTCTAAAGAAAGAAGGGAGCCCAATAAAGTGATAGCTTATGTAAACTATTTGGTCTTAAGAGAATTGACTAGGCTCACAATATTAAAGAGTGATGGGATGCTGAAACAAATTAGATTTAATCAGTTTCCTGCAAAGGGTAATGTATTGAATCTTGAATATGAATCCTGCTGGCCTAAAGTTTGGATAAATTACATTAGTGGTTGGGCTGCTGTGACAGCCAAAGCCTCCTTCAAGCAGGATTCTTCTTGGGTAATTCCTACACATAACTATAAATGGGATCATATGTAAATTTTGGTAACAACATACAGCATAAAAAGACAATTTAATACATTCTGGGATACAAGAACTTTATTTACATTAATGTGAACTTGAACATTAAACACAGACTATTAACTGCAAATGACATCTTCTATATGAAGAACAGAAAAGTACAGTATCCACTGACTATTAAAAATCACTCATTTTATTTCTTTGTATAGATTAATTGTCCATGCTAAACAAAGTCTGCAGTCAAATACCAGTCATAATTTGTTAATTACAGGACTTTTCTGACAGAATCATCAATGCTAAAGTCAGATCCAAACCCACATCTATTCTTTAGATACTTTTAAACACCACATTTCATCGTTTCTAAAGAGATGATCTTTTACATTTCATTTTTCTTATATTTTCTTTTCTTTTCTCTGTTGTTGGACAGAATTTCATCTTCCCTCAACTAATGTAAAATTTAAAAGGGAAAAAAAATTAACATGCTTTTATAGAAAATGCCACCCACAATATAACATACTGATACAAACTTGACAACATATCTCATTGCTACAACATAGCAATGGAATTCACACGTGGTACTCGTTAATGAGGCCATCACTGCTCTTCACCCAGAACAGATCAAAAGCAAATAAAGTTTTCTAGAAACTGCATCAAAATTTCATTAGATACCACCACATCCACATCCTGACAATACAGTTAGTGCATCAATCACAGCTTATTATAGTCCTGTGATCTATAGTACAGTACACCTTCCATAACCAAGTCTATCCTATTTTTTGGATATTGTTTAAATTAACTTTTGGGAAAAGTTAGATTTTTTTTTCAAATGGGGGGGTGCATTTATACTGTAATACTAATTATTCATAGCATAAAATCATCATATGTAAAAGCTGTATTATAAATTACTAGAAACTATTGTACAATATGTGTTCTTTGGTGATCTCTCAGGAAGGTTTAAAGAAAATTTCAGGGCACATACAGTGTACTGTATATGCCTTATTACAACTCTGAACAACTGCTGAACAACTCATCCTTGTTTTTCCGAGCTTTGGCTATGCTGAGTGATAGCAGTCCTTCCTTAAGTGGTAGGGTATCTGCTAATGTGACCATGTAGACTGCAGTTGTGCTGCATACCATTGGGGTTTCCACTCTCTCATAAAATGACATGTCCTAAATACTCTAAAAGAGATTTACTAATTTCCAGTAACTACAAAAAAATAAAAAACGAGAAATTCAGGATATCTTCTAAACTTACTCTAGGGAGAGGAGGTCCGTGGTCATCCAGAAAAGTGGAGTTTCCTGTAAGACAAGAAAACAAACAAAAAAAAAGATTGATCAGCACTTTACAAGATCATTTGGCTGTCACTGTTGGGAAGCATGCCCAGTAAAGTAGATTAAAAACTAGATTTTGGCATGGAGTCAAATATGTACTGAATATTAGCTCCATTGAAGACTTTCTTTACAGTTTTGTAGAAACATGCAAAGCAAAGAGGAAACACAATGAACTTCAGCTGAGTGCAGCACATTTTACACATTCATTTGCCATCGCTCATCATTCATTCACTCATTCATTCATTCACTGCCTGCTTTTAAAGACTTAAATTTTGTTTCAGGTTCAAGAGCTATCACCAGCTTTAACCAACGTAATATATGACAACACCATTGGTCCATGTTTCATCTAAGACTATGCCACTCAATAGTTATTGAGCATAATCAAAATGCTATTCATTTGTTGAATACGCATTAAGATAAAATATGATCAAACTCTATAATGTGTTGGTGAGGCTTCATGTGGAGAACTAAGTGTAATTCAGGTCACCACACAATTAAAACAACATAACACCCATGTTCAACAAATATCAACCAGGTGTTCTTAACTAAAAGTCATGTTCTATAATGAATGACCGGGTAAAGGAAATTAATCTCCTGGCCACAGAGGACAGCACATACTCATTCAAAATACTCTTTAAAATTAAATGCACATATACAAAATCAACAGGTATAAGGAAAAAAAACGAGTCATGAACAGGATATCTTTCCATTTCAGGGCATACTTGTGAACAGTAGCTGTACAGACTCATACAATAACAATATATAGCCACCAGTCATCGGAAACCTGAAGCACACAAACAAAACTCTAGGATGTCAAGTAGCAAAGGGTTGTGGAGTCTCAACACAGACCTCTGTGAATGGGCAAGTGTGTGTGAACTTCTCCAGTAACAGATAGTACATTCAACCATGAAGTACTTGTCCACTGAAAAAGTCATTTAATCAGGAACAAAATCTTTGGTTGTGTAGTTGGAGCGGATATATTGATGAATTTCAAAACTGTCTGGAAGAGATATTGGGACAACACTAAAAGGTCAGGTGAAACTACGTTTTTCATTTGGTTTAATACTTTAAAGTGCTTAATGCCATAAATACACAGCTGCTGAGAAATACACAAACATGTGCACTTAAAGTAAAAGATAGATAATCATGTAATTTAAAGACAAGCTGATGTACGTGAGAATATATATTTCCTGTGGCAGTAAGAAGCAGCCCCATAGGTTCTCAAAAAAATAACGAAAATCAGTTTACTTTTTGTTATTAGGTCATTTTAATCCCACTACTATAGCACTTACTGTTAATATTCTTTAATTTCCATTTTTATCTTTAAGTTAAAAAGATTGGCAAATAATGTAAAACCGAGTAGAAATATCTATCAACTGTCTGAACAATTTTGCTTTAAATCCTTCTGCTAGCTCATTGGGAACCAAAAAATGGGTCATGTTTTAGCAATGCTGTAGTTCAGGGGTCTCCAAACTTTTCAGCCCAAGGGCCGCATTAACTATCAAACAGCAGTTTGGGGGCCGACTACACATGCGAGGTCCAAATAAAAAAGAATCAAAACATAGATTTTGTTTTTAATTATTTATTTAATATTATTTTATTCAGTTATTATTTAATAACACATTGATACACTACACATGAACACCTGTATTAGTTAGAATGGTGAAATTGTTTCCTCGATGCCAAAATAGCAGACATTTCTGGCTTTAGATTTGATGTCCCTAACATTAACAGTGACCTGAGATTATCATCAGACAAGTTTGTTCTCAAATTGTTCTTTACGTATTTCATTCTTGAAAATGTTTGTTCACACAAGTATGTTGTTCCAAAGACTGAAAGGTACCTTGATGCAAAAGTTTTGACACTAGGAAAGTCTTCCTTGGGCAAAAACTGGTAAAAACCACACCAGTCCTTCTTTGAACATGTCCCTAAGGAAGTCATTTGCTTGCAACTCAATGACCTCCAGCTGCAGTTCATCTGGGCAACTGGCCACATCTGCTTCAAATGGGCTTTGAAATAGTCTCAGTTCTTCTGCCTTTGAATCCAAGTCAGAAAACCGCTCCTGAAACTGCAGCTGGAGGTCTTTGATGATCTCGCATGCAAATGACATGGGGAACTCAGCTGTTGCTTCAGCCATGAAGACCTTGCACTGCTGAAAGTGTGTCAAGTTGTTGGCCTGTACTTGTTCCAAAAACAAGACAAGTTTAGATATGAAGGCCTTTAGGTGGGTGTATAGATCAGAAACTAGATTTTTCTCTCCTTGTAGTTTTAGGTTCAGAAAATTTAATTAAATTTAGTTACGTCTGCAGCAAAGGACAATTTCCATACTCACTCTTCATCAGATAGTAATGGCTGTGGCTTGCCTTTACTTTCCAGGAAGTCACCTATTTCCTTTCTTAATTCAAATGCTCATAACTTTCTCACAATTTAGCCATCTTACTCCTGTGTAATATGGTAAATCTTACGATTCTGTGTCAGTATCTTTCAACATGTCTCTGAACTGTCTATGGTTGAGCCCATGTGACCTTATTAAATTTACCATCTTCACCACAGGATTCAGTACACTGCTAATGTCCACATATTTAGCACACAAAGCTTGCTGGTGAATAATACAGTGCAGGAACATTGGTTGTGGAATGTTTTTCTCATTACACATCTCCTTCATTTGTCCAACCAAGCCTTTCTTTATGCCACTCATGTTCTTTCCTCCATCAACAGTCAGGCAACTGAGGTTAGTCCAGTCGAAGTTATAATCAGCTAATTTTTTTTCAGTTCATTGAATATATCCTCTCCGGTAACCGTGCTATACATGCTATGAGGGGAAGCCAGCTCTTGTGTTATGTTCATGTCTTCATCCACACCTCTAATTAACACAAGCAGTCCAGAGGTGGAACAGCTGGCCAGCGTTTCATCCATTGGAATTGAAAAATGGCGAAACTTGCTTGCATTTTTCGCTATTTGAGTCACAATGTTCTCATCCATGTCTGCAACACGGTGGGCAATGGTATTTGCACCCAAAGCTACATTTTTAAATTTTTCGACTTTTCTGGGCAAAGTTCCTCAGCCACCTCCAGCAAACATTCCTTCACTACTTCACCATCTGTAAACGGTTTGCCACTTTTAGCCAGGACGTAGGCAACTTTATAACTGGCCTTAGTTAAGGATTCATTTTCATTTGAGGATTTACTGAACAATGACCTCTGAGATGTGAGTTGATTTTGTAATTTAGAAAATTTTTCGGCACGAACTTCACCCTCCAACTGTGCATATTTCTCCTGATGTTTGCTTCAATGATGACAGCGTAGATTGTATTCTTTCATCACAGCCACGGTTTCATTGCAAATCACACACAATGCTTTCTCGCCGGATTTGATGAAGTATTTCAAACTCCATTCTTCTTGAAATTGCCGACACTCATCATTTATTTTTCTTTTCCTCTTCTCAGCCACCGTTGGGCACTAAAATAAAGTGACTTCAACATGAAGAAATAGTGAAACTGACAGTATCTTGCACACAATATCGCTCAAAAAACCTGATTACTCGAACTAATTTCGTCACAATTATAGCTGCAAATGACCCGAAACAATTTTAAAAAATTCTTATGATTTCTTAAGTTAAAATTACCTGAATATAGTCTGCAAATATATCCACTTATAGTAGAGAGACTGTTGCTTTTAATGTTATCTCTTCAGAATATTCGGAAAATTCTTGTTAAACTAACGACTTTCCCAATACTTCTTATACACACTGGTAAGTAATTATGCGGAGAAAATTATCACTAAATAAAACTAGAGTGCAACATGTTTCGCAATTAGACGCTAACTGACACCAACACCTCCTCATCTCAGCAGTCAACCGCAACTGGCAAACTGTGATCAAAATAATCAAATCTTGAACAAGCAGCAAACCATTTAAAAACTCTGCCACTAGATGGCGTTATATCATCTCATTGACTGTGAACAGAAGTAGAAAAAGTAAGCAGCGAATAAGGTTTTGCAATGTAGTGATCAGTTGAAAAACATAACACACTACTGCGTGCCTCTATTTTAATTCGGTAAAAATGTAACATCCACGTAAGCGGCGGCTGATCTTGGCAGGATACACATAAATTTCTGTAATTTTTTTCCGTAGATAAAAAAGTCTCCACGTAGTTTGGAAACCCCTGCTGTAGTTAAAGAAATATGCATTTCAGCACAAATTAGTACTGTAGCATTTATATTTTTTGAGGTGTGGTGCTTCCCAGAAGGTGTTAAATAAAATGAAATAAAATGAATCATATCATTGTTTATGTCTTAATGCCTTGAAACATTACACAAGGTTAGCAGCTCCTTGTGTGTACTTTTAACTTATTTAGGTAGTCAAAAAATTTGGTCTCAAGTTCAAGTTCAAGATACAGCCTGCCATTGATTGACCTGGAACAGATCTCCTGGGACCTGATGGTGCAGCATCGGCTCCAGCCGAGAGCGAAAGTGGGAGTGAAACTGCAAATGAGTCAGGCGAGGAGAACTTGTTGATCCTAGGAGGTTCATTGGAACCTGTTAACTATAGCCCCCCTCACGACGCAATAGTCAGTACCACCGACTCCAACCTGGCTTGCTACTCTGACCATAGAACATGGCAAAGACCGAAACAAACAGTCTGAGCTGAAGGTAACGATTACCACAATAATTACTGCAATAACTGCCACTTGTGGGGGGGCATAAATGAGATAAAGAGTAATATAAAGAAGGTTAAAAAGGATATAAAGAAAGATATATAGGACATATATAAAGATATAAAAGACATAAACATGACAAACAAGAAGCTGATTCAGGATATTAAAGACCAGGAGAAGTGTTTATGCAATCACTTTGTGGCAACATTTAAAGGCATTTTAGAAAAAATTGAGGAAAAAATACAGGAAAATGCTAGTAAGGTTGAGAATAAAATTAGGTCACTTGGTGCTCAGCTTGAAGACGTTAAGCAAACATTCATTTCTCATATTGAAACACAGGTAAAATTCAGTTACAACGAATATCTTTACAAAAAAATTTTCATTACAACGAAGTATTTTTATGGTCCTGACAGTTTCCCCATATGACGCGAGTCTATAGAAAATCTTGTTACTACGAAGTACATTCAGCAGGTACTTTCATTACAATGAAGTGCCCAAAAGACCTTTCAATGCCTAAATGAATCATCCACAGAGCAGCTAGTTCTGTGGCCGCAGCTTAGTTGTGCACAACGATCCCCAAACAAAAAACATAATTTTTTTTCTTTCTTCGAACTTTCCTTGTACTGTTTTTTTTTTGCCTTTTTTGTTTCCTGCGGTTTTCAGTGATACCTTTTGCTTATTGCTTGTGAACATTTGAAAAACATCCATTGGAATTTAACTCATTGTCACCCTCCTATAGAAACGGCAGACATGAAAAAGTGGTAACAGTTCATATTAGAGAAAAAAAAAAACTTTATACATTTTTGCAGCTCTCAATTGCAGTAAAAAGAAAAAAGACGTTGCCAGTGAATTCCGAATTTTGCCATCGACGCTGTCAACTTTTTTGAAAGACCGAGCAAAAAAAGAAGAAAAATTTTGGGTTGCAAACGTATGTGAACTGCTGCATTTGAAGACGTCGAAAAAGCAGTTTTTATGTGGTTCAGTGACCTCTCCCAATTAGACAGCACGCTGAAGAGCATCCCGAAGTCTGATCTCCATGTCTATGGAAGACTGTTTATCTGCTGCCGGGGCAACAGCAGGCTCAAAGCTATGCTGCGTCTCTCAGATAGCATGACCCCGATCTTTTATGATTTGCTTCTGTGTTACTTCACTGCAGCGCTATGAGCCTGTTTTTGCCCTGCCCCAGCAACAGACAAACAATCTTCCACAGATGCTGCAATCGCGCTTCGGGACGCACTTCAACGTGTCGTTCCCGTTGGGTGGGGAGTGGAGGAAGGGGTCTCAAAAGAGTTCAGAAACCTCACAATATGAAGAAGAAAAGGATGATTCGGCTCCTGATTGATAACTGTGCTGCCCACATGCTTACACATTTAGATAATGTTTGCGTTGAATTCCTCCCATCCAATTGCACAGCAGTGCTTCAGCCATTGGATTTGGGCATCATTCTCACCCTGAAAGTGTATTATCGCAAGGAAATGCTAAGAAAAATTCTCATCAACATAACTTGTAGGCAGGAGATTAAAATTAACGCAAAAGAAGCTATTGAAATGATTGCAAACGCCTGGGAGCAAGTTAAAGACAGCACTATAGTAACAAATACAGGATCTCATTACAACAAAATTTTCGTTACAACAAAATATTTTTTAGGTCCTTGGGAGTTCGTTGTAATGGAATTTTACCTGTAGTTGAACAATTGGCATCTGCTGCTGACAAAAAAGCAATGACTACAAAATCCGAATGCAAAGTGCTTTGGGACAGACTAGCTGAACTGAAAGATAGATACAGAAGAAATAATATCAGAATCGAAGGTCTCCCTGAAAACCATGTCCAAAAATCCAAACCCAGTGAAATTCATAGTTGAACTATTCTCTAAAATAATTGGAGAGGACTTTAAATCAAACACCGAGATATCCAGCAGCTTACCACATACATGGATCGAATGCCTCAAAACCCAGAAACCTTATTGTTCGTTTCGACAAACTGTTTGTTTAATACAAACTGAACCTTTTGGACTAATACACAGAAGTTTGATCCATGCACACATTTGTGCAATGTGGTGAATTGGTATTCCCATTCAACCATATGAAATGCTTTCTCTGCATCCAAAGACAATAAGATCTCCGGGGTGTTAGACTTTATTGGTGAATATATTACATTAAACAGGCATTGGAAATTGGAAGCTAAGTGAGTGCCTTTAATAAATCCAGTTTGGTCTTGTGTTACCCAAGGAAGTACTTTTCAATCATTCTAGCCTGAAATTTTTATTTTAACATCGTTATTCAGAAGTAAGATTAGTTTGTATGATGGACATTGTAATAAGTCCTTATTTTTATTAGGAACTAGCAAAATAGCTGCGTTTCGCAGCAGAGAAGAAGTGTGTTAAAGAAGTTATGAAAAAGAAAAGGAAACATTTTAAAAATAACGTAACATTTGCTTTCTATTCGTTTGCATAAGCACAGTTCTTCACCAGCAATTATTTAATGTTAGCTCAGACCCGGCACCTAAAAGTTTCTCTCGCACTTTCGCGGAGTTTGTGCCAAACATTATTCTATTCCTGACCATCTCATTTTCGTTTGCATAAGCACAGTCCTTCACCAGCAATTTTAAAAATGCCAGCGGCAGCGTGTCTATAAACTTAATTTAAACTTACGGTTTACACCGTGCTTTGTTTCTGCAGTAGCTGCACTTATGAATATGCTTGTATGCGTCACTTGCTTCATATTCTTTTGCTGCCTTCTCAGTTGTGTAATGCGTTTTTGGTTCAGCGCTCTTTGGAGTTCTTCCTCGTTCTCTACGTACTGTGTTCACAATCAGTTCACGTGAGCCGCTCTCTTGTATGATCTTGCGATGTCCATGGCTTTATTTAATGTTAGCTAAGACCCGACACTTAAAAGTTTCTTTCGCACTTTCGCTGAGTTTGTGCCAAACACTAGACCATCTCATCTTCGTTTGCATAAGCACAGTTCTTCACACGCAAATATTTACCTTATATGGGCAGGCACTTAATTACGTGGGAGGCGTGATGATGCACGACCATACCGCCTCACACGGCGACCGAGCTGCAGGCTATGGCTGTATATATGGTAAAAGGTAGGTTCCAGTTATGACCGTCGCACGTAGAATTTCGAAATGAAACCTGCCTAGCTTTTGTAAGTAAGCTGTAAGGAATGAGCCTGCCAAATTTCAGCCTTCCACCTACACAGGAAGTTGGAGAATTAGTGATGAGTCAGTGAGTGAGTGGGTGAGTGAGTCAATCAGTCAGTGAGGGCTTTGCCTTTTATTAGTATAGATGACTGTAGTACTAGGGTGTTGTACCGTATAAATGTAGTGAGAAGTCAAGCAAAATGACACTTTTTATTGACTAACTAAAAAGATTACAATATGCAAGCTTTCGAGGCAACTCAGCTCCTTCTTCAGGTAAGATATAGGAATGACTGTACTTAATGCTTGGTGAAAAGTTTCTATAAATGTTGCTAATAAAAAGGGAGCTAAATTAATTGATTTTTTTTTTTAATTCAGCAGGGTAGCCCTCAGGGCCTGCTGCTTTCCCATTCTGAAGTGAGTTTGTAGCGTCTAGTAATTCTGAGAGTGTCAGAGGTTTATCCAGTTGCTCTGCACTAAGGGTATCTAGCTGTGGGATCTGTAATGCATCAAAAAATGCATTAGATTGTGTCTTGTATTCATTAAACTGAGTAGAATATACGGATTTATAGTACTCTCTAAATTGTGCATTATGTTTTTATGGTCAATGATTTTGTTTCTATCTGTTTTGGTAATTACTGACATTGTATTGTGAACTTCCTGCTTGTGGATTTGTTGATCTAAGAACCTATTTAGCCTTCTATCCATGTTCATAGTAATGATGTCACAATTTAAAAATTAGTTGTTCTGTTTCTTTATTTGTCAAGAAGTTGAAGTCTGATTGCACAGCCTGTTTTTTCCCATAAAGTGCCTCATTTGGAGACCTGCCATGTTCTTGATATATTCTGGTAATTTCACTGATTAACTCGGACGCCTTCTTGGTTTCCAATTTATCTTTGTTTATTTTTATTCCTACAGAGACCTCTGAGGATGCATTTGTCTCTTAAAAAAATCAATTTGAGTGTTCACATTAGGAATGGATGCAAATACATTTTGGATAAAGTCTCTATCATACACATTGGGTGCGTAGATATTTATCAAAATCAATTTACAAATAAATAAATTACCCATCACCTTCAGGGTCAGATACTATATCTGATACTACAAATGAAATTGTTCTAAGTATTACAATTCCCACACCTCAAGTTTTCTTTGTATAGCTGGTGTGGAATATTTGGCCAGTCCAATCTCTTTGCAACCAAAATTGATTCTGGGTTAGTAAGTAAGTCTCCTGTAAGAATACTACCTTGGCATATAGACCTGTTTGGAGAGAGAATATTTTTTTCTCTTTAATTCTTGATTGAGACCTTTGATATTCCAGCTCACAAAGCTCACTGCTTAGTCATAGAGAAATTGCTTCTGAACTTTTGTTGACATTTTATAGACTTAAATGAAGGTAAGGTATCTTATGTACATTACTCCATAAGATAGCTTTAACCTTTCTTTCCAGTTTTGCCAGGAGTTATGGTTATGAAGCCTTCAGAGTACATACAAAACAAAACAAGCCTACCAGCAGCGGTGTAGAAAGATTAAAGTAGAGATATCCTTAATTTTTGTTACTGGGCGGCAAATATACAAGTTATAAAAACCTGGACATTGACACACACAAGCTTGGACAGCAATAGAAATAAAATCCTGCAGTACTTCTTCAAATTCCCTGCTCTGTAGCCCAGTAAATACAACTTATTGTCAATATACTAACAACCCAATTGTCCTTCATTCCCTCTGAATATGGAACCAAAGTAGGAAGCACTTCATGATAGAGAAGCTTTTATCTGTTGCAAATCTACACAATAAACATCTTTTTCCACCCTCTCAAACTTACAGTTTTTAATGTTTAGAAAACAATTAAATACTTTAGAGATTTGTATATTGATAATGTCTTTGCATACTACAATCACTTACACTTTAAACTTAAATTCCCATCAACACAATTTTTCCACTATTTTCAAATTAGAAACTTTGCTAAACGAAATCTGCCCAATTTTCCTCACCTCCAACCTATTTCTATTCTAGAAGAAATATTGATCAGTCTTGAAGACAGCATTTCTATAATATATACAACATACTAAAGTCCTGTCCTTTCAAAGATCCCAAAGTGCAATGAGAAAAGGATCTCTTACTCAACAATTCAGAAAAGGAGTCGAAGACAGCCATGCATAGAATTCACTCTAGCTTCACATGCTCTAACCATACAATTATTCAACTTAAAATCTTTTATAAAGCACACCTATCTTGTTTAAAATTGTCCAAAATGTTTCCAGGGCAAGATCAAACCTGTGAATACTGCAATTGAGCTTCAGCCTCACCTGGCCACATGTTCTGTGTGTGCACCAAATTTTCAATATTTTGGACAAAAATCTTTGCATACCTATCAGACAGCTTTGGTATCACAATCACTCCTAATTCATTAACAGCTGTGTTTGGTGTACTTTCAGAAGGGCCTTAAGTGGAGAAGGGCAAACAAACTGTAATTGCCTTTACCTCAATACTAGCACATAGGCCCATCTTGCTCATCTGTAAGAATCCTAGCCCACCTCTTTAAAGTCAGTGGGTAACTGATGTTATATGCTATTTGAAATTGGAAACAAAATCTAATTCTGAATTAAAGGAACTGTTCAAAAATTTTTAAAAACCTGGCGGGATCTAATCAATAACATTTTAGAATAAGTATTTATATTGGGTAAAGGGATTCTCTTCCCGCAATTTTACTTTTAGTTTTACTTTGGCTGTTGGCCATCCTCTGTTTCTCTTGGGTGGGGGATGAATTTAGTTTTGTTAAGCTTGAATTGATTGTATGGAATGTTACTTGCTTTTAATGAAATCAATAAAAAAGATAAAAGAAGCAGGTATGGACAGTCCAGTGGCGCTCACTTTGGTCGCTGTGGTCAAGTTTGAGAATGAATACATTTTCAGACAGTGGACATTCTGGATCCAAGTATAAAATGTTTGATCAGTTCTGAATAATAATTTCAATAATCCATTTTTAATCTTCAAATAAATCATAATATTTATATTTTAAAAACAGCTGTCATGTAGGAATGCTTAATCATTAAAAGAAAATATCTCCAACATCACGGTGGTCTCATAGAGCTATGCAGCTGTTGCTGTCAAAACATAAAATTACACAGATAGCAAGCTATTTCTGTGTATTTCTGAACCACAGCTTAAAGCCACCACTTCATATAATATGATGAGATGAAATACACCTCAATTAACTGTGATAAAACTTATTTTGATCCCTCAGACTTTCTAATGCAATTCTAGCCACCAGAAATACCCTAATGGAGAACAAGCAACAAACTACATTTACAACATTACAACAGGTCTTCACAGCAATCCCTATGTAAAAAGGCTTAATTCATCAGAAGTAATGGAAAGAAGTTTAACTCAATGACATGTTTCTCTCTACTCTATTAAGACAAACCCAACGGATATGATGCGCACAAGCAATAATTCTAAAAGTTATGCATTGCTCTGGTGCACAAGGGGCCCAAAACCACAAGAATAATCTGTTTATTACAAAAATGGCACTCTCTTTTGTTAGTTTGAAAGAAAAGTATTTCTTCTTTCTGGAAAGGGCCTATTGAACACAACTGAAAGCTGCATAATATCACCCATGTTATGTTCTGTTTATCATCAGAGATGCATAAAAAGCTAGCATCTGAATAAAATCTACTATTTGCAGATAATATTTTATGAGCCATATTTTCCATTTCCTTTTTCATATTTCTTTATTTACCATTACCCTCTGATTACTCTGTGATGTCATGCAAAATCTGATGAAATAAGACAAGGCTGACGTGGATGAACTTCAAATCCTAAATCAACATTTCTCCCCAAGCTTATCTTTAGCTAAAAGTTAACGTCCAAAAATATAATGAAGTGTTCAAAAGGAATTTTCTGGTGCATGCTTCTTTCCTTCCAGACCAAGTGCTAGAAAACAGAGAGATGTCTAGTTGGGATCTGAACTTCTAAACCATTTAATTATCTGCTCAAGGACAGCATTGTTTTTTGACTAGAGCAGCCAGTTTTTATATTGTGCAATCATGCACCTGTTATTTTCTGTTTGTGTATTAAAAGGGGTTTCACTCAGTTGGTGCCCCATACATTCATCAAGGGGGTCTGAATGGTTTGTCTGTGGTCATAATATACATACATATACACTCTAAACATACTGTAACACACCCTTTTCATAAAATGCTCTTCTTTAACTTTAAAACTAATGACTTAATGGATCATTCACCGATTCATATATTTATAAATGATTGACCTTCAACTGTCTTGATTAACAAGCACTGGGTGTGAACCCAACAGAATCAGTAGAAGAACAACTATGATGACACAAACACAAACTCCTCACAAACCCCGTGTGTCAGCTTCTTACTCTTAGCTTATATGTGTTACATTTTTGCATTCTTTTTTGGTAAACCTCTAGTATTGTCGAGGATGGTGCAATATAAGGCACCTCCAGACTTACATAGCCTGTAGTTAAGTAGGAGTGCCCCTACTGTTTATGTACAACAAGCACAAAAAAGGAAATCAAAATTATATTAATAAATTGAAAAAATTATCACACTTCCATTAAAAAATGTGATTTTTACTTTTTATTCTCAGTGAAGCGTGCATTAATCAGCTATGATGCTTGAAGCTCTGAGATTGAAAACATCAGGCAAAACTCACTATAATATTAACAAAATAAGACTGGAAATTCATGGGGACAATTTTTAACTTGAAGAAATGCCACCATAGAAACATGAGAAATAGAAAAAATACAATGATAAAACAATCAGCAAGTGGGTCCTGCAGGAGGACAAGTAGCCAATGCAATGATACACTACTGTCTGTTTGCCTGGTTTACTTTAAAATCTCTTCCTGAATGGAAGAGTAAAGGGAAAGACTGACCAGAGTGGAGCACCACAAAGTAAGACGAGACAATATGTTTGCTTGATTTAGCCCTTTAACTAGGTGTTCCCTGTTCGGTTCTGTTATGTTTCTTCTACCCAACAACATTTCCCTGAACTGATATCAATCTGTAAACACAGTCAAATGAGTGTTCTGTAGAATAATGTTGCATCCACTGCAGTCAACCCTAATTTTGGCAGATGACATTAAAGATTAGCTAATATCAGAAGTTTAGGTACTGTACATAACAATTTCCACTGCTGCTGAAGTCAGCAGAAAATTTCCCTACAAATTGAGCAGCTAAAATTTAGGTTTTCTCTACTATGTTTGGAAGAGCATCTAGCTCAGAACACTAGTGTCATACTTGTCAAAACAGTTTAATAACGGTGGTAATAGAAATAAAGGTTCAAAATATTTATTTGATCATATCAGTGTGTAAGGTTCAAAGCTAAATTTTTGTTTTATCATTACCATCATAATTTATGTATCAGATTAAAAATACATTGAATTATAATTGTGCTTTCACAATTTCACAATATTCTTCAAAAGTCCAGTTAAGATGTCTAAAGAGAAACAAAGTTTTTTCTCTATTAGAAACTTTATTTGAATTCTACTAATGTTAATTATTATTGAACCATTATTCATTTTCTGACTAATATTGTATCTCAAAAGGTGATGCCTTTAGTTTATGTATAGCCGGATTGCAGGATTTGTTCTAAAGTTGCCTTAGATATAATACATTTAAGTTCCCAACAGACAGATAAACTAAAAATCTTGGGGCTTAAATTAATATATGAAATGTGTACAAGATTTTTGACCCTTATGACATCATTTTTGCCTATATTCACTTACAATATTTTACATTATTTATTCTGATTGTTTCCAGAATTTGTACAAGCATAAGAACCCTGGAGTAATTCAAAATTATTAAATTCTATGAGCACGTTTTCCATTCAGTTAATTTGATACATATGATGCTAACTGCTGTCTTACACAGGATGGCACAATTAACAGTAACTTCAGACACACATGGTCCTTTAATACATGATAGTATTTACAGTATCTTGTTGAAGTCTGCAACCAGAAATATAAACTTTTATTTTCAGACAGTGCCAGATTGAAAGAATTAAAAGTAACTATACCGTAAAACGATGCAATATGAACTGAAGTGAAATTATTTTTCATAGAACATTGCCTTATGGTATATAAGGTAATGGTGTGAAGTAATGTACAATGTTATAATGTACTTCATCTAATGGCTTAACCCTTGCATCCATAGTCCAAAGAATTCATTTATAATTAGGCCTGGCAAGAAATATCAATTTTCCATTTAATCGTTATTTTTCTTTTAAATGATTCAATATAAATTCTTAATGTCTTAAGATCAATCTTGCGAATCTTGAGAACAACCTGAAAAAAGCAAAGCCATATGTAAGTTTTCTATTTCAGAAATCAATTATTGTTGTAACACAACAAAATTGAGAAATCATTCATCCTGACATCACCCATTAACGTAATCTCAGTCGACATCCAAATGAGTAGAGCCTAAACAATCTACACTGGAGATGGCGGGTAGCTCTGTTTAATTTGCCTCATGCCCAAGAAAGAACTAAATCTATAGCAGTTTTTATCAGTAAAGATCCAACACTGTTGAGGGCTTTTGACCAATGATACAGGTTTCTGAACTGTGGTATGCTATATCAACGAGTGAAGTCATTGTACCTATGCTTTATGAAGTTCTTAAGCAAAGCATTACCATGTCTTTCAGGTCAGGTCAGCAGAGAGAGTAACTAAAACTTGCAACAGCTGAAGATCCAGAGCAGCAGATTCCTACATGACAATCACACATTAAAAACGACTGGGAACCTGTAGTGGATGTGTTCCAGACAAGCACACTTCATGCCAGTCACACAGGGATCAACCTCGCTGCCTATATGCAGAGCTCCTGAAATAACTTGCTGCTGTTCCAAAAACACGTCTTCCCGCTGTACCTGTAATTTTGCCTAATTCAAGATTATTTTAAATGTCCAATAGTGGAATAAATGTGTCTAACAGTTTAGTTGAAGGGTGTCTAAATGCGGATTCATAACACATGAATATGTTATTAAATAAAATTTATTATTTAAGAAGCAATATTTAAATAATTTATAATAATATTATTCGTAAGATGATATGATGATGTTTTGCAAAGTAGATGCCATTGCATTGTATTAAAACATGTGTGGACCATATATTAGTTAAATTATGGTGAATTTTAAATAAGTCCAGTGCTGAGAAAAAGGTTTTAACTAATTTAAAAAAAAAAAGCAAAGATAATTTGATCCACATCTTCTAAATACTGATGTTAACTGTTTATTACTAATTAAGTATTTCTTTTTAACTGCCATTCCATGCTTATGCTTATGTCATGAAGTCACTATGTAGAAACCCTTCAAATAAAGTGTCATTGAAATTTGTCACATTATATTAATGTTTTCTATGCATGGTTAAGTAAATTTTTAAAAAGACACCATTTCAAATATATCAGTGCACATTAGTTCAGCCAAGGTAAAATCGATACTGAATTTGCAAAGTCTATGTACTTATTCATTTCTTGAGTGTAATTTTCCAGTGCAAAGCGCAGAGTGGTGGATACTACACTAGATGTGACAGATGAAAGGCAAGAGACGACCCTAGGTATAATGCGAGTGTATCACATAGAATGAAAAATGATCATTCAAAAAAGGGATGGATGGACAAATGGAAGTCTAAAATTCATTTACACTTTATATAGTGGTTAAAACAACAAAGATAAATTAAACATTCTAAAAAAAACTGCATACTGCGTACAAAAAAATGACAATTATTTATTTATGGACTTGCTGGTGTAACACTGCCTCCATATATACTGTATTTTTAAATGTTATTAAAAATTACATAACCCCTTTTGCCCTCTATTTTCCCTCAGGCTTGGTGCAAAAAGACACATTTCCCCTAGCAGTATGCACCCTCCAGGATTTGTGTTTGAGTGATAATACTGACTGTGCACATCTCTGGGTCATACAACTTGCCATAGACTCCCTGTAATTCCTTCACAATCTTGCTCTGAAGTAAACAAAAATGAATAATGGAAAACAAATGGAGAAACACATGTGAAACAAAATGGCAATGTGTAATGACCATAAAAGTGACTCGCTAAATTTAACTTGTGACAGTGAATGTCTTCAATCACTTTTTGCCTTTCTCTGTGTATGAGCTGTAATTACAGTTTAGCACATGACCAACTTCTACAGAGCAAAGTACAGTACTTTGTTCTGTATACTTCACGCTAAATAATCACATTAAACACATATCATTTGCCCTAAATGGAGGTAGTAACTATCTCATGCTTCAAGAGCCAAATAATAACAGTCACTGAATAAATTCATTATTAAAAAATAATAGCTTAATTTGATGTCCTTGTTTTAAAAAATGTAAACTCTACTTTGGATAGGAGATTAATATATTTTGTGCCTTTTACCATAACCTAAACTTGTAAATATTACGATACAATCACAAAATGTTTTTATTTGCCTAGAAACAAAATCTGTGCAACCCAAAGAATGTAATTTCCAAAGAATTTCCCTAATTCATAAATCATCAGTGTTTTTGGCAGATCGACAGGGATGCAGTTAAAAGAATCCGAAAAATGTTTAAGAGGCAAAGGAGTAGTTTACCACTGTGAACATGCTCCCAGGGTCTGTTCAAACTATGACCCTGTATTTCTGTATTCAATCTGGGGAAGAATTCCTGATATGTTTCCAATTGTGAAAAACACTGCTGCAGTCTAGTTCCAAAATAAAATATATTTTTCTCAAACAAATTAGATTTCCCAGCGTCTACAAGACCCGGATGCCTCTTAACAACACTGTCAAACTAAATACATTTTTTTTTTAATTTCAGCAATTCACCAGAATTTTTTCCTGTAATTGTCTAAAATAGTAATATCTCCTACATATAAACATACTGTACCACTTTACTACATACTGCTTTGGATTTAATGCTGTAAATTTAAATAGATATCTGTGCTGATATATTTAAATTTTTCAAGGTTTCTAGTTTTCCGTTTTATATTTGTCCATCTACAGTATATAAGATCTTAAAGAAAGTGAAAGAAATGCAAAACTGAACTGATTACTCAACTCTGTGGAGTTAGTTTAAGGTTGCCTTTAACTGGCAACCTTAAAAGGTTTTAAATGTGGAGTTGAGAGTGCTGATAGTTTTTTTGTCTGTTTTCTGTATGTCACATCAGGTGCATTTCCTGAATTTTATTGATATACAGTATATACTTTGCCTCAAAATGGATGCTTAACACTAGAAATACCAAAGCCTACGAAAAAAACTTGTAATCCCAGCCCACCTTAAATCCCTTTGCACCTCTCCATCAGCAGCTTTTGTTTTATCCAGTAAATGTTTTGATTAGCACAAACAGCCTGCTGCCCCATCCCCGCCTTGACGGAGCTCAACTCTTCCAGCTCAAGCCAATGCTCCTTATCTGTGTGTGAGGTTCTGGAGTTGTATAGGAAAATAATACAGCATATTGTTATTTGGAATACATGCATTTCATGTGTGTTCCGTGACTACAAAGATCCGGGTAAATGTAGGATGAAAGGAAATGCGAGTCAAGAAATGCTGAAGACATACCTAAAGCAGAAACTTTTTCCCATGTTATACTAATAATGATGGTGTATATGCCCAAAAAGAAGAAGCCTTTGATTTCAGTCTGCAACAGCTGGTGTAAGGCACACTTGTTTCCTTATACCTTTGCAAAATTGTTTATTTTATATTCCAGTAACCACCTGAATGAGGCCGAATCCGTCTCTGCCTCTCTCGTGCACGCACGTCATTATTTGAAAACGCTATGCCAGAGCTTGTCTGTATTCCGTGTTATGGTGCATGATGCTGAAAATGCAGACAAAGCAGAGTATAGGCAGGATCAAAAAAAAGTTATGCCATTTGAACATGAGTTGTCATTTGAACTCTGTCTGCATTTTCAGAATCATGCACCATAACACCAACTGTAAAAGACATACTGTACATGTAAATAGCTGAACATTGAGTCACTACTTGCAAAGTGCCATTGAGGTTTGCTAGAGATGGGTACTGTACAAAATAAAAATTCAGTAGTGGCTTTGTATATTATTCCCAGTGCATTTGATCAAATCATTTTATCTGAAAAATAAGGACACAAGTGATGTGAAAGGTAACCATAAACAATCTTTAGGTGAATAAAAGTTATGGCCCCACCAGAGAAAGGATTAAAAAATTATGGGCTTATTTAGGCAATCTACTGCCCAATATGAATCCAGCTAACTGCAGCCCTTTCACCCAGATAAATTAGGTGGCACACACATTATTGAGACCAATCAAGCTATGATCAAAAATCTAAGAAGAAGAGATAACCAAAAGATTTTTTGGTTCTGTGGGTTCACCAAGACACAGGCATAAATTGTAAATAATAAATGCATGGGACAGTAATTAACCTTTAGATGGCCATGAACAAAGACATTAATGCTCAACTCACCGTTAAAGAACTGTAGAACAATTGTACATGAACAGGTGACTCAAAAGGAAACCATTTAAGCTAACATGGTCCCTAATATATCCACAGGAAGACTAATATTCTCCTGTAACAACCTAATAATAATTATTAAACCTATTGGTGGTGTTATCATGGCTTGGGGATGCTCGGTTAAATGAGAATTTGTACTGTCTGACATTATTCAAGGAACCATGAAGCCTGCTGAGCATTAGAAAATTCTTCATGAATTATAGAGATTTTTCTTTACAGCAAGACAATGGTCTGAAATAATAAGAAAAATGGTTTTAAGAAAAGTAATTTTAAAGTTCTGGAATGGCAAAGTTCAATACAAAACCCCAGTGACATGTTGGTGCAGGACCTAAAGGAGGCTCTTACTACCTGAAAAATGTCACAAATGTAATCAATATGGAACTGTTTTACAAATTGGAGTGAGCTAAAATTCTTCCAAAGCACTAAGAATGAGCAGTAGGCACTAAACGTGCAGTTACTGCTGCTAAAGGTACCATGACATATTGAGTATAAAGGATTTAGTTTTTTCACAGGATGCACTGGATATTATATAACCTTCTTTAACATATACAGTAATAAGCATAAAAAGTTTAAACTATTTGTTCACTCAGGGTACTCTAGTTCAGTTTCTCCATGGATAGGACAGTCAATAGTCAATAAGCAAATATAATTTTTATGGCACTGTGCAAATACAACTACAGATGAATGACATATTGCTGTTCACATGTGGAGCTCAAACAACATGCACAAAGGTCCTAGCATAAGCTAGAAGCAGAGATTGAGCCAGTAGCCTTGTGGTTTGAAGTATGATGACTTACTAAATACAATATTCAATTACCTAGCTGTCGAACTGGTAATGAATAATGAAGCAACTGATTTATTTGTAGGAGGAAAAAAAAAAGATCTGCTCCGGAAGTTTTCATTGGCTGCAAACTGTTTTGCCCAACAAAAACAGAAATAGAGCTTTTGCGGTGCTTTGTTCATTTTGGTTATCAGACCCCACACTACAGCTGTAACACATCCAAGAGTTTTGCTGTTTTTGTAACACAGCTGCATCTGCTGCCAGACATTAGGGTTTGCAAAATCCAAATTTTGTTTAGGTCACCTCTTTTCTATTTTTTTTTTTTTTTTTCTTTTTAAATATAGTGAACTATAAAAATGGAGTTTAAAAACAGAATCCAAGATCTCAAATCTACAGCTAATGCAAATAAAAAATAAACACCCAACATAATAACCACAGCAAAGAATTTTATGGTACAGACAACAGACTATCCCAATAAAATAGTGGGTATGGTGTGCAGGGTGGGGCTACTACCGTATAATTACGCAGAAATGAAAAGTGCTTGCTTTAATACGAGGTCTGTGAAATCCACATTATTAAACTGGATCTGGTAACATAATGCAACCTCAAAATGCAGTTGCTAAAAAATATATTTATAGATCTATAGATAGACAGATAAATATATGTATACTGAAGAACATACTGTACATTATATATAAATATATAAATATATATATATATATATATATATACACACACGCCAAGAATAACAGCAATGTCTGTCGTATCACTAAGGTAATATCAATATATAGTTTATTATATCAATCTGTATTTTTGACTGTAGCAGATGTCTATAAAAAAATAAACTGAATGGTAACCCTCATGTTTTCTTGCAATACATTTTTCTCACTTTCAGAGTTAAAATCTGAAGAAATTAGATTTTCTTGACATTTCTATAAATCCAGTGGGACAAAAACCCCTTCAATATAAACCCAAAGTCTGGTAATGACGGAAAGGGTAATGCAATATAGAGAGAAAAGGTGGCAACATTTGGTTTTAAAATTGCAAGCAGGAAGTGTAAAATATTAATGATTAACTGTACAGGGCTTTTAATAATACAGCAAATACTACAAAAAATCACTTTTCACAAATCTGATGCTAAAAAGTGACATATTTTTCACAGTCATTAATTTATTTCAGCTTCTTTAAACATTCTGCATGTACAGTAGGATCAATGCTCTTTCTACTAGTTCGTAGTCAGGATGACAAACCACCACAGAATCCACATAAACATACATATGCTTCCCATTAACTTTCAACTACACCCAAAATAAACTCCACAAACTCCATTAAAGTAAACAGAAATAAAAGTTTCTGCCATTATGATATCTTGCAGCTCAATCCTGTCAGGATGTGGATCAGAAACCTTGACAGAGGATTTGGGTAGCTTTTAGCTGGCCATACAGAGGCCTTCTTTTTGGTCACAATTTTACTTTCACTTACTTAGTTTCTCTTTGTCTAATACTAACCTCAAAATGCTGAGACACAATAGCAACCAATGTCCAAATCTATATCAAATCTGTAGGCTAAAGACATTGTTTGCAAGATTCCAAAACCAAAGTCTCCCAAAAGAGTGTATGACTCAAGTTTTTCAAACTTTCCTTAAGTTATTGAAAATGTCTAGTCAGATTTCTTTACAATTTCTCTGACACAGTCATTCTTATGATGTATGTATTAATATAAAACTGAGATGCCACCTTACTTGCATCTTAAGCAGAAACTCCCTCAACTTTTACCCCATGTTTATTCCAGCATCTTATACTTCTTTTTAAGCCTGCTAAGACTCATAACTCCTTTTCCATAAAGTTCATTTTCTTTCCTATACTTTAATGGTATATACTGTAAATACGTAATATTTATTTTCCTACCTATATAAACACTTTTAAATGTAGTGTGGTGTTAAAGGAAAAAAAACAAAAAACGGATACATAAAAATGTAAATATGTTTAAAAATATCTAACATTGTAATATATATGTCTAAAAATGCCCAACTAGTTACCTCTAGGTTGTTTCCTAATTCAAGTAAACAACTGTTACTTTTAAACTAATACGAGCATGATGTAATATTTATTACTTTAACAAATTCATCCATCCGAATGCCACTTTTGTCTAATGCAGGGCTTTAGAAGCTAGGGACTGTGGACGCAAGGCAGGAATTAACTCTGAAATGAATGTCAATCTCCACAAGGTAAATCAAATATTCTCATGCAAGACCAGCACACTTGGAGTTTGCAATTTTATCCCACTCTTCTTTGCTGAAGAATTTGAGCCCAGTCAAATTGAGAGGGGATTTCCTTTGCACAGTGCTCTTGAGAGGAGTCTCTGACTTGTCGTTCCATTTTTAAGCCTTTTCATAATTAAGTTGGCTGAGTGTTTCAGATTGTTGTACCGAAGGTGAAATTATTCAACTTCAGCTTTCTGGCACAGGCAAGCAAGTTTTGTGCCAAAACATCTTGATATCTGGAGCTACTCTTTTCCCCCAGTCCTGACCAGAGGCCCTGTCCCTGCTGAAGAGATTGAGCCCCAGAGCACAATGTTGTTATTAATTTTTCAGGCAGCCATTTGCACAGAACATGAGAAATATTCTACTTCATGTATGGAATTCAATTCACAAAAGCGATTCAAGTTCCTTTGTATCCTCTGGCTATCACGGAAATTAATTTTGGAAAAAAAAGGTTATTTGCACCACTATGAGGACATCAATAAAAAATGTCATCATCACATGCAATAATTATTACTATCTCTAAGTCAAAACAAATAGCACACTGGCAGCCACCCCATGAAAGTAAATGTAAACAGTGTTAACCTAAAATGGGAACAAAGTACAACTATATGTTATAGACTGGTTACACCCCCACTGCTCCTCAGAATGCTGAGATGGCAGCTGTTATCATTTATATTATGTTTCACTTTTCATTTTGATTTGATTTTTTTATGATTAAATTAAATATTATTTTTAGAAACTCAAAACGTTTTAGGCAGTAGCAACGTAGTGGGCACTTTACCTGTGGTCAGAAAGCTTTATTGTTATTAAACTACACTACATGCATGCACATCTTTTGCTAATCACCCAGGTCACAAAACATACATGTTCAGAATTCATAATCAATATATACAGTGGAGGTAATAAGTATTTGATCCTCTGCTAAATTTGTTAAGCTTGCTCACTTACAAAGAAATGAAAAGTCTATAATTTTTATGGTAGTTTCATTATAATGGAGAGAGACAGAATATCAACCAAAAATCCTAAGAAAACACATTACATAAAAGTTATAAACTGATTTGCATGTCATGAGAAATAAGTATTTGATCCCCTCCTACTATACATATATACATATAATATAAATATATATATATATATATATATATATATACACATATAATATATATATACACATATTATATATATATATATATATATATATATATATATATATATATATATATATATATATACACACATACACATTCTTTTCTTTTGTTGGCATCTCTTAGCATTGAAACTGATTAAGGTAGCGTTTGTGTTGCAATTACTCAGTACATTTTCTGTAATTTTTTTTTTTAAGTCTTCAACCTGCCTCAAGAATGATTTAAGATACGAAGAGGTAGGGGAAGTGATGGGGAAAGGATGAGAACGGCACCCGTACGCAAGTGCCGCACAGCCGCCCTGCTGTCTACTGCCGAGAGTTGATTCTACAATAAAACAAAAAATAAAAAGAGGAATAACCTTGGAGGTCAATCATCACCCTGAAAACGGATAGTAGACGTCATGTAGTATATGTGTACCAAATTTCAGGTCAATAGTTCAAATGGTTTGCGAGCTATAGGTGATTTAAAATCCTGGACAGACAAATGAACAGCCTCAGTAGAGTATTATATATAAAGATATATACACACATATAATATATATATATACATACACATATATATAATATATATATATATATATATATAATGTACAAAATACATAAAACTGTGAGGATCACAGCCCTTTGGACTAAAATAATTCATAGAATAAAACAAACTAGACTACAAAGCAGTCCTCTCAAACTTTATTTTGCTTTGAAAACTCACATGCTGCTTAATGAATCATGTTAAAACAAGAACCCAATATTTCTGCATAATCTGAAGTTGAAATGTTTTTCAATGTTCTAGGAAAGACCTTGTCATTAGCACCTTATTCTGGGGACCCCCAAAATTCTTCAATATTGAGATTTCTGAGATTGTAGTCCTTACTTAGATGATCAAGACTTCAAATGAGCAGTATTCTGTAGTCAAAAGCATTTTGTTTCAAAGTAAATACATGCAACTGCTGAAAGTGAAGCTTTGGAAGTTAGACATGCCACTGATGGAGAAATTAAAGTATGATAGCTCGAGTTTAAGAATTATTTTTTCACTAGCAAATGTATTAAGCTGATTTGAGAAATTTACATTATACGGTATTTTTAGTTTATTTTTTATACCTTGGGGAGATAATACTATTACGGCCCTTTCGTCATTCTGGTAGCGCCTATAAGGGATTTTGGATGATCATTTAGATGCGGGGGACTATTCATGAGATATATCCTGACTATCTGAATGAATACATTCTGCATACCTAGTGCATAATGACTCCAGGTAAGCAGAAGAACTGAAAGCCAAAGTTCATTTGTATGTAGCAGTTGGGTCACAGTTTAGAGGAGACATTTGAAAGAAGTATAGAGGGAAAAAGGAAAATCGTGTTTGCAGTAGTATAAAAACCACTTAATCTATCTTGGATTGTTGGCATACCCATTTTTAGTTGCTGGGTGATGCAATACTGTTCATATTCTCCACTACCAATCAACAAAAATGGGGATCTAAATCTCTAGGCATTTGGTCTAGAATGGTATGTCCACACATTTTCCTGAATCTCTGTGGAGCCTCCTCCAGGACGGTCAATATCTTAACATCACCATACTTAACACAGCGGAGTAGTTGGAATAGTATCCTTAGAAAGGGGACTGAAATATTTAAGTTTTCCATAAAAGAACTAACTTGTCTACTCAGGAAATCGATGGATTCAGAGTTCAGTGTGACAGACTGAAAGCCTGACATATTCTTCAAACCTGTATGGAAAAATATTTAGCGCTGAAAGGAAGAAATTTGTGCACTTCCTTAACATCTGTAAGGATGCTTTTAGAGAGCCAGTGAATGAATGTCTTCTTATTTTCAGAAGTTTTGATGTACACTCTTGGGATAGCTTTAACATTTTAGAATATGTTATATCTATTTTGAATATACATTGAAGTGTAGCCTTTCAACTGAATCAGATTGTTCTTATTCTGGCCCCCTGACAAATATATTGATGTGTTTTTATATTCTCACTTTTAAGCTACTTCAAGTTGTCATGCTTATAGTCATTCATGATAGGCAGTCAGATGGGATTTGATTGTGTGTTCTTCCACAGGAGTCCAACACAAATCAGGTCAGATTATTCTAGTAATGGCATTGTACTATATTAGACAACTGAAGGGTTAAATAGGATTACAATATTTACCTGTTATAAAAATAAAAACTAGACCATATATACTCTTGATGAAAGGCAGTTGAGAAAAGAAATGAATACAATTTCCTGCTTTTCCATTATTTAATGAACTTACCTACTGTACCTTGGATGCCATATTCATGCAAGACCATTGCCTTTACGCCATTACTTCCAACTAAATTTCTTTCATTTAAATGTTATCTTTATTTTTCCTGTATGCTGTTATCACTGATTTCACTTAACCTGGGGAATCAAATACATCAATTGTGGGGGTTGCGTTCCAGAACCCCCTGTGATAGGTCAAAACCCGCAATGCAAAATCCATATGTTTATATGGTTATTTTTATATGTTTTAAGCCCTTATAAACTCTCCCACACTCTTATAAACATTTCCAGCACAGTTACTGTATACAGCATAAACCCTTTATATTCTCTTAGATATTAGGTAAGATTCGTTGAAATTATGTTTATATACAATAAAACCTAAATGTTATTTTAAAGATATTGAGCGTCTCCGATATCACATATGTTACAGCCATTACAATAGACAGGCCACCAGCAATAAATACATACAATGCAAGAAAAATTGTATACAGTAAAATTTGTGTACAGTTACACAAGCTGATTGGGTAGCTTCTCAGCTATCCGCCAATAGTGTCCCTTGTATGAAATCAACTGGGCAAATCAACTGAGGAAGCATGTACCAGAAGTAAAAAGACCCATTGTCCACAGAAACTCACGAACCAGCGACAAATCTGCGATATATATTTAAATATGCTTACATATAAAATCCACGATAGAGTCAAGCCGCGCAAGTCGAAGAGTGATATAGCGAGGGATAACTGTATGTCTTTTGTGTTCCACTCTTTGTACTGTATACTAATTTGCACCTCTTCCCTTTCATTTTCTTCCAATCCAACATTTTTGACATGTGCAGAGTAAGACTGCAGGATTTGGAAGTAAATTAAAGCTGCCTGTCCGCCTAAGCAGAAAAGGCAGTAGACAGGAGGACACCTATTAAATAGGACCACACTGATGATTCCCTCACAGCCTCAAATTAGAAATACACACTTTCAAATATGATTTTAATCTGTTATTAATAGCCATACAGCATATGTATTTTACATATCATGTCAGCAGAACTGAAACAAATCATTTAGCTTTTTACACTTTTTATGAAATAATTTAATACATAAAATCCAAAATTTGGTCATATAGAACATTGCAGTATTCACCCATTTCGAGTCAGTTTGAATACAAGAAATCACTTAACCTTTTATGGCCTTCATGGACAACCAGATTACCTGAATAAAAACACACAGAGACATGGGGGCAGTAAGCAAATTTGACATAGAAAATGACCAGATACAAATCCAAACACAGAAGATGATCTATTAGAGTGTGGAGCATCATTTTATGCAATTTGAGGTTACTGATCATGACTATGGTAATATTTTTGATATTTGATCTTTACTGGTGGTCCTAGCCCTCTATGAGCTTCCAGAAGGATATAAATAACAAATTTCAAACACAAGCATGTGGGGTATCATTATAGACTACTTCAAGGTAGGTGATATACAAATATGATGTTATTTTTGATTTCTGATCCTTTACTAAAGATTTAGCCCTCTATATTACCAGAAGGTGGAAAATGCCAAATTTCAATTACAACAGATACTTTTTAGACTTTAATAATTTAAAATGAATCACAGATTTTAATATTTCAAATATTAGATGCAACTACTGTTGCTTACTTTGCATTTCTTCCTCATAAAGTAAACTACTATATTTCTTATGAATACCATGAACTTTTTGGTCATAACCCGATTTGTACGTGTCCAGAGACATTCGTGAACCAAGGTTCCACTGTATTAGGTTCGTAATGTGTAAAATTATAACATAGTTTGACGTTTAATAGGATTTTTCTTAACACCTCCCGTTATCTGACATTTTCGCTTATCCGACGTTCTGCAGGCCCATTTATGTTGGATAAGCGAGACTAAACTGCATATAATTATCGCATGCAACATATAAAGGTTAATATACAGTAGTGCACTTAATTTTTGCTTTTCCCTGACCATGTACTGCCTTTGCTGGGTTTGGCAGTAGTACAGTAACACTGACTAAAATGGCCAAAAGAGAAATGTGTGATGTCTCTAAACAAGAAAAATCAATAAAATCAATATTTATTATTTTTACATTGGTCTTTAAGGAGTGCACCATCACAAGGCACTTTATGAGCAAATAAGAAAACATTTCTTAGGATATTCTCTCCTGTAATACTAATTTCAAATGTCAGTATATGAAGACGATACAATAGAATCCATTTCAGCACAGTTCTAGGGAAAGATTCAGAGTTGATGATATAGCAACCGGTAAGGCCAATAAAAATGCTAAAATGAAGATTCCCATGGTTTGAAGTGTAAGTTATGTGTGACCATGACTTCCTGCAAAAGATCTATAGGGTGAGTTTCAGAGGGTAGAAGCCACAAAGCTTAAAGAGCTCTGAGCAAGACTTGAAGTCTTAAGAGGTTTCAGAAGCCAAAAATCAATTTATATAGTGTTTATTTGGAAAAAGAGACATGAAGTTGTCTGTTTTGAGATAGAGTGCTGTTTTTTAGGTGGGGGATGTCCTGTTTACAATGGATCAGACCTCTAAGAGGTGACAAACAACTTAAGAGGGCATGCTACTCATGGCTTTAGGTAGTATGCGATTTTGGGGAACTACTTATTTATGTACTAACTAATGTGAAAAAAATCCCAGCTATTGTCTAGAAAAAATTCAATATTAATTGTAATCATATATACAGTATATCAAATATATATATTTTTTAAATAAATGTACAAACTATTAATGTTTATTTTCAGAATGCTTTGAATTATTCACTTCTCTAAAGACTTTTAAAATATTTTGCCTAGTAATTGTTCTTATAGTTGTGTATTGTTAATTTTACCTATGAATATCCAAACTGTATATTCTACATAGGGGAACTGCTTGTCCCAGTCTTAGCAATTAAAAAGCCTCTGTGATTCATTTATAAAGGCAAGATGACATAGAGAAGATACAGAAGATACATCAAATATTTCTAGACAGATGAAAATCAGTTTATGATTCAGGCCTCAACCATATTTTTTGCTGGTAATTAAAAAAAAATCTCAGTGTTTCAGGACTTTTTAGAAGACTTGGCCTCATCCCTAATCTGACAGTCATTTCATGTGGATGTAATGCCTATAAACCTCATCCATTTAAATTGTATTTGTGACAAGTAATGAAATGATGTCAATTAATATCTTCCCATACTTCACATTTTACTAGAATGACAAAATGACATTATAAAGCTCATTATTATTAAAAGTAGGAGAATGTATAAGACCCTGAATGCTTATTACTTTATATATTAACTGAAGCTCTCAGCCTCTTCCATGGCAACCCCAGTCACTAGCTTCACTAATCAGAAGGCCCGTGGCCGTTGGTCTTGGGTGTGTGGATTATACTGTTCATCTCTAAATACAGGACATAATTTTGAATGTTTCAGTAACAGCAATATTAGATAGGCAGTGTAGCTAAAAAGTAGGACTTCAAACATATATTATATCATGTTGCTGTATTACTATCAGCCACTTAAGTTATTATTGCTTTCACTTTAAGATGTGTTATACGAAGAATGTTCATTATAAAAATGCTTTACAACAAAGGTTGAGCTTCTGGTTAAATAGTAATTCAAACTGTAAACATATTCCTCATTCCTAGAGTGAAACAATTAGGTCTTTGGCTTTGGGATAATTCCGTGGTATCATTTTTATTATTAAATGTGTATATCTACAGTATATTTCCATTTGAAGTGTCAATCACACATTACTCATAAACTTCCCAAATGCACGCATGCCTACTGTTTACTAGCTTTAAGTCTAAAAAAACTTCTGGTTTAGCAAACAATTCACTTTAAGCATATCCTATAGTATTACACGTACAATATTTTAGATTTTTACAAAACATAGAGGAGTACAGGCAAATCAAGTTGCGTGTCTAAGGTTAAAATCTAGATTCTGGCAGGGTCTCAGCCTACTACTTTGTGTTCCCACACCAATGTCTCTGCCCACCTACACTATTTTAGTATTAGTGCACAATTATTTGAACAAAATTGCTTTTTCTAGTAACCCAGTAAATTTTTCAATTTTAAAATCTGTAACACTCTAAATTTAATTGTATATCTAAATAAGTGAAATTCTCAGGTAGTCTAAATGAAAAATGAAATGTCCCCATTCCATCCAAGTCAATGCTCTGGCATTATATATTTTTTTTTTAATTTGTGCCCTTACTTTAAATATTTGCCTTTTATTTTTTAGCTTTCCAACACTTTAATAAATAATATTAAAAATACATTTCAATCAATTAAAGCCTTTTATTTTTTAGCTTTCCAACACTTTAATAAATAATATTAAAAATACATTTCGATCAATTAAATACTCTGTAAAACCAGCATCTGTTCCTGGCAGGGGCTGATTCTGATAGACTCAAAAAATGAATGAATACATAAAATATTTAAGGGTGCCTTTTGTAATTCGTCTCAAACCAGGAAGCTGCTTTCTTATTTACATAAATAGTCCATTAAAGTCTTGTTCAAGGTAATATTTTTGGCCTTCACAACATATTTCAGAATTTACTTATACAGTAATTGTATGGAAGTCTCCAATTGGCCTCATGCAGATGGAAACTTTCACCATGATCTAGTGAGACCTTCCAAAATTAAATAACTTTTGATTGCCTAGTTGCCAGGCCCATTTATCCTAAGACTCCATATGAGAACACACCAGAAAATGCAGACTAGAGTTCATAGAATAAGTAAAACAAATGTTTTTAAAATTTTATTTGTAATTTATTACACCTTTAGGACAGAATATACATCAAATTAAACTTTAAATTGTTCAGTTCCATTAATCTATATATTAATTTGTATTGCTAGGAATCCACCTGAGTATTCCTCCACAATACACTCCAGGCATTTTCTGAAGGATATAAATATACATATTCCTACCTAATGGAATCATAATAAAACATGTGCAATGTAGGGGGCTAAGCCACGTGGATAAAGCTTAAAGTGTGTATGTAAATGTTAAAACAAACAGGGACAAGCAGTTTTAGTAAATTCATATAGTTTATGCTAGCATGCTGGAATCATGTCTCTACAGTCCAGTTCAAGTTAAAAAAAAAACAAACTTCACACATGTTCAGATGTTCAGTAAAATGCCACTAGAAAATGGGTAGGGAAAAAAATCCTGCCATATTTCCAGATGTGCTACTTGTCTTGAAAATGCAGATCTTCAGAGAGAAATCTAAGACACATGGACACGGCTGGCAGCCATGGCAGCCATAACCAATTTGGTCAGCAATTATTTGCCTGTTTGGATGAGGACATAAGGTTTGCACAATGCTGGAATTAAGGCTACATTTAGACATAAAGCAGGAATGTTCAGATAAGATTTGTTTATTATGTCTGCTACTTTAATGACATAATCATATTTTGTGATGTAAAAGCAGTTTCTCCTGGAGTTGCTCCAGCCCAAAAATAACTTGCCATAGAGCTCCAATAAACCCATTATATCTAATATACTATGCAATTGAAAAATAGGAGAGATTTTATGAAGGTAGAAACACAAATAAACTGAAAAATAAACACTGCCACCGTAGTTGGCCTGCCTAAAACTGTATTGGTCTGACTAACCTGGCACAGATAATCACTCTCTTTCTTGCTTGAAATGCCATAATGCAATTCTCTCAAACCATTGCCTTGAAGAATGATACCCCTGAATCCTATGTTATATGTCTACCCTCTGGTGTCAAGAGAAAAGTACAAGTTTCTTATTATACTTGTCTTTTGTATTTAATGTCCTAGAAGAATCATGTTTGTTTTCTTCCACTCCACTTTGATCTGTCTCTGTCTATATATATATGGTGTGTGTATGTGTGTGTTAGGGCTGGGAATTTAATGGAGAAAATAATTAACTGCATACATCTGACATTAAAACATGGAATTATAAAAATAACACATGAATAAAGTATCATAAAGTAAATGTACTGAATCATAATATTTTGTAGAATCAACACAAAGGAATAAAAAATAAACAAATAATGGCATAGTTTAAACTTAAATAATGACCTTAAACCTGAAATTTTAACAAAATACTATTTGAGCAAGTACAACCTGAATTTGAATTCCTTCCTAAAAGGCAAGAAGGCAATAAGTGAACTTGTTAATTATCTCTTTGGCATAGCATATGAGACACAGACGTGTCAAAGTAAAGATGAAATTATCAAAACGACTGTTAATTTTGAATGCACTGCTGAAGACTGATTTAATTGAAAGAATATGCATCTCTTAAATGGGCATACATTTAAACATGTTAAAACTCCATAAATACTGTCCCCAATTGTTCACCATCCACAACTTGATAATTATACTCTTACATAAGTGTTTTTCAACTGGTGCGCCATGGAAACAGTGCAATGACCCTGGGTATGACAGGACTACCTCGACAAGCTGACATAAAAGAAGCTCTCTAATCATCTTAACTTTAATCTCACTCAAACTTGCCTAACCACTCTATATTGTCTTTCACTTCAGTGTTAAGTACCAAAAGCACGCCGTGCTTTCACTCTTGCTTCCTTCTACTCACTCGTTCACTCTGTGCTGTTTGTGCATACCATACAGCTATTTCTCGTCTGCACCTATGCTGAAGCCGCCCCATATGACTCCTGAAATCCGTCACCAACACCGAGCAAAAGCACTTCCATACCAGCACCTTCAACACTCAAATGTGTTTCTTGCTCTCTTTCTACCCTTTTTTTCCTGGATTTCATCCTCTTGAGCATATGTTTCATTTGTATAATGCACTGTGCAATGCTCAGTAACAATCCAGCCACATGGCCCTTTGTATCTCTAGCCCTAATCGTTACAGTATTATTGTTTCATGTGTTTTTTAACATAATAAAAAAAAAGGCATGACAATGCCGCCCTGACCAAAGCACTGTCTCAGACATTTGCATCATTGCTGGCCCTGGATGCCGCGATATTTTTTAATGTGTTAAACAGGCCACATTAATCGCAAAAATGAACACATTAAATTTCCGAGGCATATAAATAAACACACAAAAATATTATACTAATATATAATATATATATAATCCAGCGAGAGATCACAACTACGTGTGTTTTAAAGGGTACCTGCTCATTGGCAGAGATATCATGGCCACGTGCTCTTCTCTCCATGTGGGGATCGCTCTCCGTCAGAGCTGAACACAATCAGATACAGTGACAGTGGAGTGTACCTACCTTCTGTTTGGCCAGAGATACCTTGCCAACTTTTTATATTTTTGGCAAAGAGATCACAGCTACATTCTCGTCCCTGATTGCAAAACCAAAACTATTTTATATCAAGAAGCCCTGGGCTATGAATGCTCTCAATATCAGTATAAATTATTACATACAGTATTTCATTTTTAAAATTGATCTTTAAAGTTTGTCCTGTTTCACTACTACACGGGCAGAGTCACGGGGGACTGCTAGTGTGTACATATAAGAAGTGCTCCATGTGTCATGCGCTTCCAGGTGTGATGGAAGTGTTGCAACCAAGGCCACACTCACTCACACACACAAAATGTACAAAAGTATTGGGACACACCTCTTAATTACTAAATTCCAGTGTTTCAATCAGACCCACTGTCAGAGGTGTATAAAATCAAGGACCTAGCCATGCAGTCTACATTTACAACATTTGTGAAACAAAATGGGTCGTTCTGAAGAGCTCAGTGACTTTTGGTACTGTAATAGGATGCCACCTTTGCAATAAGACAGTTCATGAAATTTTACTCCTGCTGGATATTCCATTGTCAGCTGTAAGTGGTATTATTGGAAAGTGGAAGTGTTTAGGAACAACAGCAACTCAGCCATGAATTGGAAGACCAAAGTCACAAAGCTGAGTCAACGACTGCTAAGGTACATGGTGCGTAAAAGTCGCCAAAAAACAAGAAAAAGAGTTCCAAACTTCCATTAATATTAACTGTGCGACAGGAGCTTAATGGAATGGGTTTCCATGGCTGAGCAGCTGCATGCAAGCATCACATCACCAAGTCCAATGCGAAGCATTGGATGGAGTGGTGTAAAGCACTCCCCCACTGTACTGTGCAGCAGTGGAAATGTCTTCTGTGGAGTGACAAATCAGACTTCACTGTTTGGCAGTCAGATGGGAAAGTCTGGTTTTAGCGGCTGCTGGGAGAATGTTACCTGCCTGACTGAATTGTGCGAACTGTGAAGTTTGGTGGAGGAAGGATAATGGTGTGAGGCTGTTTTTCAAGGTGTTGGGCTAGGCCCCTTACTTCCAGTGAAGGGCAATCTTAATGCTTCAGCTTACCAAGACATTTTGGACAAAGCTTTGCTTCAAACTAGTATTTGAAAGCAATGTCATTAAAGTCTCTGCTGGTGTAAAGGTCAGGTGTCCCAATGATTTTGCCCATATAGCATATATCTGTGTGTGTGTATTTTATTACTTACTAGCAAAATACTCGCGCTTCGCAGTAGGGCTGGGCCATATGATACCTTTCACTGTAATACCGGTACAATGTTAGGCAATGATAGAAAATGAAATATCGCGATAGAATATGGGTAAAACGCACATGCGCAGTGCCTTTGTTTTCATACGCACATGGCAGAAAAAGCATGGCGGCGACGGAGAATGAGATAGGGCGAAAGCGGATAGTTGAATGAAACAGATGTAACAGAATTGGTTTGTAAAAATGGTGCAACTTCAGTGGTGTGGAACTGGTTTGGTTTTCGCCCGTCAGATACCCAACAAAGCACAATTTTTTGTAGAACATGCAAGCGGGCCGTCGTGGCGAAGGGAGGAAACACCACAAACCTATTTCATCATTTGAAGCAGAAGCACTTGTTGGAGTACAACAAAGCTGTTAAAGCACATGAAGAGGCGTCCGCTTCAACTAGCGTGGTGGTGAGACCAAAGAAGCTGACTCAACAAACAATCGGCGTAGCTTTAAATAGCTGCACGCCTTATGACAAAAGTAGCAAACGCTGGGGGGAACTAACTAATGCAGTGACGCATTGTTTAGCCAGGGATATGATGCCCATTCAGAGTGTGGAAAGAGAAGGTTTCACAAAGATGCTTGAAAAGTTTGATCCATGCTACAAGCTGCCCACCAAGAAAAACTTCTCTTGCCTGCTTTATATGAAGAGGTCCGTACTGAGGTGTCAAATGCATTATCTTCGGTGGAGTTTTTTGCGTCCACCACGGACATGTAGTCAAGCCGAACATCAGACCCCTACATGAGCCTCACAATACACTACGTGGACAAAGACTGGAAGCTACAAAACAAGTGCCTTAAAACACTTCCCGGGCACTCTGCCCGGCTAATTTAGTTCAGCGCCCCGCTGTCATCTCGCATGACATTGTGAGATGACAGCCGCAGATCTGCAGACACAGGCAGATCTAATAATCTGCAGAGATGGCAATGGACGAGCGGGCTGGTGGGCAAATACTGCTAAAGCTAATAACTAGTGTCGAGTAGTGATGGGTCGTTCTTGAACAATTCGCTAATTTTGAACGAATCTTTAATGTGACTCGGTAAGAACGAGTCGTCTCGTGGAAGTGATTCGTTCAGTCGCGCATGCGCATTTACGCAACTTCCTATAGATTCTGTATTGGAATAAGCTTAACTAAATCAGTCTGAGCCGGAAACAGAATTGATTAGTTCATCTCGAGTCTTCGGGTTCGAGTCGTTCATTCATCACGTGACAGCCCCATAAGCTTCACCTAGTATGCAGTCTGAGCCGGAAATAGAATTGATTATTTCATTCTTCGAGTCTTGCGAGTCGTTCGTTCTTTGTCACGTGACCACTTACCGGCTCAGTACCTCAGTCAAATACTAACGTAAAATTCCATTTGTTGTATGTTGGATCATATTTAGAAATTATTATAAACTTATCAAAAATATCTAAAACGCATTTTCTTATAGATAGAAAAGGTCTGTCAATTTCTGTCACTATGATTTTGTTACTGTTTCTTGAGGATCTGTGGTGTATTATTTTATAAATAAATAATCCTGTTACAAATAAATTATAGATTAATTATTGTGATCAACATTTGTGTAGGCAGTAGATGTGTTAGGGAGGTAACAGGTAACATTTTAATTATATTTTGCTAAAATGAACGAAATGAACGAAATGACTCGAAAAAAGATACGTTCATTTTGCTGAACGAGACTCAAAGGTCCGAGTCGGTAAAATGATCCGAACTTCCCATCACCAGTGTCGAGGTCGGAGCAGAGTTCACAAGCAAAGACTATAGGGAGGTGGGGTTTCGAAAGCGGGCTGTACATGGTAATAGCAGGGGTGTAGCAGCTTAATACAATTGCAAGGAGTATGGAGAGGAGGGCGGGTGAGAGTGGGCTGTACATGCTAATAGCGGGAGCAAATTGGCAGTTTACAAGCAAAGAGGATGTGGAGGTGGGTGGGCAAAAGGAGGTCTGATTAAATAAAAAAAAAGTCTAGTGAAACCAGCCTGTCAGATATCAGAAAAAAGGCGTCAGGAAGTGATATCTCTGTTCTCAGCGTCAGCGCAGTCTGTATAGTGCGGCTGAGCATACAGCAGCTCTCTTCTTCTAAAGTACATAGCAAACCAATATACTGTATACACATACAGTTGTTTAAGTATTAGGTGTGTTCTGTGTGCAAAAATCCTTGTAGCACTCACTGTGGTTCCTGTTTAAAGTGACCCATCTGCTGTTCTTATATTTGCTCATATTTGGACCTGCGTCCATATTGCAAAAAGTGTACAGAAACCCTTGCAGCACATACTGTGTCCTGAGTAAAAGTTTTGTCACTGAATTGCTGAGGGTTTTGTAAGCATATTAGGGCCACGGTGAAGAAAAAAAAATACGGACAAAGTGAAGAAAAAAAACTAGTTGAGATGTTGACTTTATCATCGACATTTCCACTTTAATCTTTAATCTTGACGCTTATGACTAGAATAAAGTCGACATGTTGCTACATAATTTATGACGGGGGTTTGAGAAAATCTAGTAAATTAAACATTCATTTTAAGGTGAAGTTTAGTTTATGATGTTCTACTTTAATGAAAAACTACGAGAATAAAGTCAACATGTGAAATTTAATCTCGAGATAAACGGCGAGATTAAAGTGGAAATGTCGAGAATGCACACCTGCCGTAGTCCAAGTGTGAATTGAATATCCAACAGGCTCACCCTTTACCACTCAAAAGTCTTAATGTTGGTAAAAATGCACATTACACCTCTGAAAGAATAATGCAAGAGCTGCTGGATGTCTAAGCATCAGAAATAAAATCTAACATACTGAAAAATATACACACAGAAAAGTTTCAGTATTCTGTGTGATGAAACCACAGATATCTCAGATGTAAAACAATAAATTATGTACATTAAATATGTTTGCCAGGTCACTAAAGAGGTCAGAGTTAGTTTTGTATCAACCCACAATATGATTGACTGCATAGCGGAGACTATAAACAACACACTGAGTGAGACTATGGACACTCTAGGCTTGAATTTTATGCTATGTTTTATGTTGCAAAGCAACTCTTTTTAAGTTTTGTGGATATTATACATGGTTATGCTTAGGATTTGTCGGCCCATTTCCACTGGAAATGCCTTTTGGTTAAACTGTCAGCAAGGAATTTGCATTTGCACTGTTAAATTTTTATATAGCTTTAATGCACATTAAAACAGCTGCTTGTTTAAGTGAAAATAAATTGAAGGGTTTTTTTTGCACTAATAAAGTTGTGGAGTTGTAAAGTATTTTGTCTCGCGTCAATCATATCGTCAGTTATATCATTATCACAAATGTTCAAATATATATCGTGAAAAATATTTTTGGCCATATTGCCCTGCCCTACTTCGCAGCGGTGAAGTACTGCCTTAAAATTTTTATTAAGAAGAAAATTAAACCGTTTTAAACTGAGGGAAAATATACCAATAATTATTTGTTAAGGATCTCTTTGTATACCACATTGTGAGTTCGGCCCTCCGGTTGTAATATGACCAAGCTGTGCGCTGAGCTTACTCTTGAGCATGCAACGTACAGTTGGCGATGTGAACAGTAATCTTGTTTCAAATCTCACAGCTTGGATTGCTGCTGTCATAATCGGTTTGAGTTTCATGATTTGTTTCAATTATGACAGTATTTGTAGGACTTGTGTTGAAGAGACATTCGGCATCTGTCAAGCATTGTAAGTATACAACCGGTTTCATCGATAACTTCACATCCACCTTTTGAGAGTTTAAACATTCATAAACATCAAAGTGTCCACTGCTGAAATCGTCACCTGTCAATCTAAGATGTTTATGAGGCATTGGCGGTTGTCAAAAGGCGTAAAATATTTGGCCATTTCGGTACACTTGAAAGCGACAACCGAACAATTCAGCGGCAGCCATCAACTCACATGTAGATGCACAGGTGAAGGGCTTAAGCATTTCACTCTTATAGTGCTCCTGTGTAGAATAATTATCTCCTGTACCGTCATCAGTCCACACCTTGACCCTGTCCCAGTCATTCAATACGTAAGACACAATGTTCCTCCGGATATCAAGAGTGAGCCTGATATGGCCGTGCAATATGTAACAAAGAGAATGGAAAAGGTAGGTGACATCTCCGGGCATGGAAACCACTCGGTAAGTGACAGTTCTTTGATCGATGGTGATCACCTCAATAGACATGTTAATGGGGGATGCGGTTGGAATGATAAAGGAAATGGGTACCTGAACAATGTAAAGTAAGTCTAAAATACCTACACAATAACTATAATCGTTATAAATGAACAATAAAACAGCGGAGAAGCCGTGGATTAAATAAAAAGGCTGTAGTTATCAGCAGGGAGATGTGAATCCCGTGGAAAAGCAAGGAAGGGAATGTAGAGACTAGAGCGACGGACAGCCTTATATAGGCAGGCAGCCAGCAACGTGGGAGGCATTGGGATGGGGGACCGAGCTGCAGGCTATGGACGTATATATGTGCGTAAGTAGGATTCAGTTAGCGTTGGGAACCCGCATACCAAATTTCTTGATGATGGGCCCATAAGTAACAAAGGCCGATGAAAAGTTCAATATGGCCGACGACAGTGGCATCATACCATCGAAATAAGTACCAAATTTCAGCCTTCTACCTACACGGGAAGTTGGAGAATTAGTGACGTTGGAAAGTTCAATATGGCGGCTGACAGTGGCGTCATACCACCAAAATAAGTACGTACATTGGTTTTGGTTAGCGCAGGGAAGCCGCCTACCAAATTTCGTGAAGATGGGGCCATGAATAAGAAAGTTCAACATGGCTGGCGTTGTTGACCATTATGACCGTTACACGTAGAATTTCAAAATGAAACCTGCTTAACTTTAGTAAGTAAGCTGTAAGGAACGAGCCTGCCAAATTTCAGCCTTCTACCTACACAGGAAGTTGGAGAATTAGTGACGTTGGAAAGTTCAATATGGCGGCCGACAGTGGTGTCATACCATCGAAATAAGTACGTACATCGGTTTCGGTTCGTGAAGATGGGGCCATAAATAAGAAATTTCAACATGGCGGACGTTGTCGACCGTTATGACCGTTACGTGTAGAATTTTGAAATGAAACCTGCTTAACTTTTGTAAGTAAGCTGTAAGGAATAAGCCTGCCAAATTTCAGCCTTCTACCTACACGGGAAGTTGGAGAATTAATGATGAGTGAGTGAGTGAGTGGGTGAGGGCTTTGCCTTTTATTAGTATAGACTAGCAAAATACCCACATTTCGCAGTGGAGAAGTAGTGTGTTAAAGAAGTTATGAAAAAGAAAAGGAAACATTTTAAAAATAACGTAACATGATTGTCTATGTAATTGTTTTGTCACTGTTATGAGTATATACACACACACACAAACATATATACATATATTTATATGTATATGTATATATGTTTATATCTACATATACACGTACAAATATATATATATATATATATATATATACTAGCAAAATACCAGCTTCATGAGAAGTAGTGTGTTAAAGAAGCAATGAAAAAGAAAAGGAAACATTTTGAAAATAACGTAACCTGATTGTCAATGTAATTGTTTTGTCACTGTTGTGAGTGATGAGTATTGTTGTCATATATATTTCCACACACACACAAACATATATATATACATATCTATACATATACACATATATATACACACACATATATACATACATATATATCTACATATATACATATACATACACACATACACACACATATATACACACACAGCTATTTCGTATCAGTGCAATACGCTGCTTGTTAAAACGGATAACTCCGCTCTTACGTGCAAGTCTGCGTGGATATTATGAACTATCGATTTGTTCAAGTTCTATTTAAATTTTAAATAGAAGGAATTTTTATTTAGTCGACAGAAATATCTTTGGTAGGAATGGTAAAAACAGACAGGAATATTATTTGTGAGTAAATCAACTCAAACCTTAAACAACTTATAATATTTTGCTCTCCATAAAAATATATCCTGTCAAAATTATACAAATTCAAATATGAACATGCTGCATAACAAAACCTGGAAATATAAATAAAATGTGTTCCTTTTAGCAATAACAAATCAAATCATTCAGTTGTCTTTGCTCATATGTCATTTTAGAGCTGGACGCCTGGCATCTTTTTGGCCACAGGTTCGTTTCTGTTTGCTGTGAGGTTCTGTGTTGTGGAGATTCTCAGGATGGATTGCAGGTGCTCATCAGTGAGGCGACTCCTGTGTGCTGTTTTGTTAGTCTTTATCACTGAGAAGAGCTTCTCACACAGATATGTGCTACCAAACATGCACAAGGTTTGAGCCGCATGTAGACGGACTTTTTTTGTTCTTCAAAGTCACCAAAGCGCCGTGCAAACTCAGTGCGCTCAGTTTATCAGCAAAGTGCGATTTGGGAACACCATAGTGACGACTTGGTTTAACATTACTTGGCAACAGGGAAAGTGGGGCAAGGTGCACTGGTGCATTTGTGTCTCCCATAAAAGCAGCTTCACTTGAAATCACTTTGTGATTGTGCACGGTTAAAACGTCCGCTGAAGTGTCAGATTCTTATTTAATTATGCTGCTTTCTGTATCTTCTGCATTGCATTCAGGTTACCCTGATGTTTTATCTCATAGTGCCGTCTTAGATTAAATTCTGTAATTACAGCCACATTAGCTCCACAAATGAGACACACGGGTTCAGTAAACATATACTCAGCCTCCCATCGGTTTTTAAAGGCTCTATTTTCAGAATCAACTTTTCTCTTCAGCATCGTGTGAGCTAGCCTCGCAATAACTTGTTCGGCAAGGCGGCTGAAGCGCTGCATTATGGGATCTGTAGTTTATTGTGTTACCAGCGCTTCATATACCGGGCTTTAATAACAATAATACAGTATATAAAATGATCTCGGGCGGATATAATTACACGCCGGGCGGATGTGGCCCCCCTTGAGTTTGACACATATGGACTAAATAGAACTTGAAAAGATATATTTTTTCAAATGTGATCGCGCAATTCAAATAGAGTTGACGCCAAGCACTACAGCCTGCATCCTCCTCGCTGTTACTTTTTACCGTTCATCTAATGAATACACTGAGTATGGCTTTACCAAAACAATCATTGATGGTGAATAAAGTATCCATTATTCGAGTATGTAGATCGGCATATATATATATATATATATACATATATATATACCCGTATCGCAGCGAGAAGTAGTGTGTTAAAAAGCTAGAAAAGAAAAGGGAACATTTTAAAAATAACGTAACATGACTGTCAATATACAGTATTTGTTTTGTGAGTGTTACTGAGTGTTGCTGTCATCAAGGATTTGATTATCATTATTTCTTTCAATCAGGTTCGTATTTGTAGGATGTGTTGTGTTCAAGTTACATTCCGTGTTTGTCAATCGTTGTAAAGATGACAGGTTTCATTCATCGATTCGTTTCTTACTGCATCAATAAACAGCTCGTCTTCTTCTTTATCTGAGACCTGACACACTGCATGCACGGGTTTTTTTTACACTGTCTTCCTTTAGCGGGACATTGACTTTTTCCAACGTGTGCTTTGTTTCCGCAGTAGCTGGATTTATGAATATGCTTATCAGGCGCTTCATATTTTTGCTGCCTTTTCAATTGTGTAATTCGGTTTTGTTCAGCTCTTTGGAACTGTTGCCTTTTATCTGTGCACTGCGTCAGTTCACGTGAGCCACTCGGTGTACATGCATGAAGGTTCCCAGCTGTGCTGGTGCCATCTCGTGCTATGTCCATGGCTGTATTTAATGTTACCTTAGTCCTGGCACTTAAAACTTTCTCTCGCAGTTTCGCTGAGTTTGTGTCAAACACCACCCTGACCATCTCATCTTCCTCTCCATAAACACAGTCCTTCACCCGTGAATATTTAGTGGGAGTTTGCTATTGGATTGCCGCTGACGGACGGCCTTATATGGGCAGGCACTAAATTACAAACGCCAGCGCAGCCTGTCTATGAACTTAATTTAAAGTGTAGGTTTACATCGTGCTTTGTTTCAAGTAGCAGAACTCGTGAATATGGTTGTATATGTCACTTGCTCGCTTCTTATTGTTTCGCTGCCTTCTCAATTATATAATGCATGTTTTCTTCAGCGCTTTTGAGGTCTTCCTGGTTTTCTATGTACTGCGTGATTACGTGGGAGGCGTGATGATGTCACACGAAACTCCGCCCCACGGCGTTCAAGCTCATCTCCATTACAGTAAATGGAGAAAACTGCTTCCAGTTATGACCATTACGCGTAGAATTTCGATATAAAACCTGCCCAACTTTTGTAAGGAAGCTGTAAGGAATGAACCTGCCAAATTTCAGCCTTCCACCCACACGGGAAGTTGGAGAATTAATGATGAGTCAGTGAGTGAGTGAGTGAGTGAGTGAGGGCTTTGCCTTTTATTAGTATAGATATATATATATATATATATATATATATATATATATATATACACATACATATACACCAACATATATATACATATTTATACACATATCAACATATATATACACATACATATACATACATACAGACACACACAAATACATACAGATAAATATACATATATATACTGTACACACATACACATACATACATACATACATACATATATATATACACATACATACATACACACACAAACACGCACACACACACACATATATATATATATATTTATATATATCTCAAAATACCTGCGCTTTGCAGTGGAGAAGTAGTGTGTTAAAGAAGTAATAAAAAAGAAAAGGAAATATTTTGAAAATAACGTAACATGATTGTCAATGTAATTGTGTTGTCACTGTTTGTTTGTTTATATATCTCCTTTGGGGTGCGAGCAGCTGTTCCTGGGGGTGCCAGAATCCATCGAGGAAGAAAAATGAAAAACATCATTTGTACAATATCTTAATTTATTTATCCGTTCCTAAATAATTACATGGGCAGGCCATTTCGTATTAGTGCAATATGCTGCTTGTTAAAACGGATGACTCCTGCTCTTACGTGCACTTAGTGCTGCGTGGGTATTATGAACTATCGTATATGTTCAAGTTCTATTTAAATTTTAAATATAAGTAATTTTTATTTAGTCGACAGTAATATGTTTGGTAGGAATGTAAGTTAAATTTAGTCAGCATTGCATAAATTTTTCTTCACCATAGAAATCTAAAGAGTAAATTCAACTTATATTCCTACCAAAGATATTTCTGTTGACTAAATAGAACCTAATTATATCCAAATTCGAGCTATTGAGCTGTCCTCCGCCTGCCTGGATAAGTCACCCTCGCTTTGCTCTTACTTTTTTACCGTTCATTTAATCATGGCTAGTCGCGAAAAAATTAGAACAGGGAAGGAGGATTACACTGAGTATGGCTTTACCAAAACAATTATTGATGGTGAATAAAGTATCAATTATTCATAAAGCTTCAATTGGTGATGTGTTTTTCTGCGTTAACCTCATATTTTTTCATAGTTGCTCTCAGACCAAGGGAGTGTGAGGGTATAATGAATCGGCAAGCGCTGATACATATATATATATATTGAATATATTGAAATAGTTTTACTATCAAATAATGCAAACAGTACGCGCCACGTGTTTCGCCCCAATTCTGGGCTCATGATGCATACACACTCACTGAACCGCCTCTTGGGAATCGAACCTTGGACGTCAGTGCTAGAGGCAAAGCCTCTCGTGTAGCGTCACTGCGTGTGGTTCGTTTATTTGACAGTATGTAAATCGGGGTGTATATATATATATATATACATATATATACATATATATATACATATAAATACACACAATAAATGCCTTTATTTAATAGAGAAACCAGGGATGAACAAGTTCCTTTCTACTGCAGGCACAGCCGCGACACACATAAAAAACATCAATAATAACTCATAAACGTGCAGTATTATTTAGGAAAATCGCAACATTTTACTCACCAAAAATTTTGGATCATTTGTAAACAAAATCCATCGTCCTCTTTTTCCTCAAAAACAGTTCAATTACTCTGTCGTACGGATTATCCGAGCGCTTCAGTTCCATCAAAACGTCACTTTCTATCGCCATTGAAGCTAATGCTGAAACGCGAACCTGCCCTATGGTAACCATGCCCTGGCATAAGTTTGATTTCGCTTTAGGGCTGAAAACGTCCGCTCGACAGAAGCAGCGTACACAGGAATGCTCACCGCCAAATATACCAATGTGAACATCCGCCCCATGCTCTCATTCAGATTTTTCTGATGAAGGAAGTCAAGAAGATTAGTGGGAGATTCTCCTGCAAAATCATCCATGGCTTACATTATAGTCAGTTCTGTTTTTAGCCGAGACAGATCAAAAACGCTCCGTGGCTCTTGTGTTACAGTGGAGAAGGCTGCATGCGTGAAATTTTTTTTGTATTCCCAAAACTTTTGGGGCTCGAGGGGCGTGACAAACATCAGGTTTTCATGGTCTTGAAATCTGGTCTGTGTCTGGCAAATACTATTGTCCAGAATCCTGCCATGGAGTTGGCCGTAGTGCACGCGACGATCTTTCGCTTGGAGCGGTTGTGGTGCGTTCAATGTCGTCGTAGAGTTCATCATTTCGGCTTCTATCCAATCAAAGGGTCTGAATACGGTGACGTTGCCGTACGCCTGCTAAAGGGCCCTACTGACACCAACTCAAAATCTGATTGGTTGAAGCAACAGGTTAATCGACATTTATTCTGTGTTAGAGTGCCTCCACAACAGATTGTGAACCTCTCTGCCTGGCAACAAATGATGGCTGAAATGTGATTGGTTAAATATTTTAATACAAAACTCCGCCTCCCACGGCTATCGAGCTGCATTCTATTATAGTGTATATGGACAAAAATACGTTCCAGTTATGACCATTACGTGTAGAATTTCGAAATGAAACCTACCCAACTTTTGTAAGTAAGCTGTAAGGAATGAGCCTGCCGAATTTCAGCCTTCTACCTACACGGGAAGTTGGAGAATTAGTGATGAGTGAGTCAGTGAGTGAGTGAGTGAGTCAGTGAGGGCTTTGCCTTTTATTAGTATAGATATAAATATATGTATGAGGGATGTTCAATAATTTATCTACCTGGGTATTTCAAGTTTACTCATGCACAGCTGTGGCTCAGTGCGAGTCTAACATTCTAAGAGACAGGATGTCAGGAGATACTCATGTGAATCAAGTAAGCTTCATATGTCACATCAATCACAGGCTGCCACCCAAGAATGTGGGTTCTAGCAGCTGAACCATCCACCCTACAGTCCTGACCTGGCTCCCTCAGATTATTTCCTGTTCTGGGTTTTGAAAAATTCTCTCTGCGGACAACCATTTTCAAGAGATGAAGATGTCAACACAGCTGTGACTTCCTGGTTTGAAGGTCAAACATATTTTTTTGCAAAGGGGTTAAAGTGTATGGAGCTATCAGAAGACAATATTGAAAAATAAAAGAAAATTTTTGAAAACTATTTTCTTTCCTACTGAGGTAAACGTCCCTCATATATATCACACAATCGATTAATATTGGCAATTAAAAACTCCATAAGTGTAAATATACATGCATTTATATGTTTTAAGCATTTTAAATCATTAATTGTACTACAGCTTTTTGCTGTTAAAATATAAATTTACTTTATGCACATGTTCGTTTCTTCAAAGTATCAACTAGACATTTGCACTGTAATTCTTAAGGTGAAATTATAAATATGGATTACTAATTTAATTATGTGGTACTTGTTTCTTTCCAAAACTTATGTTGTATGACACAAAGCAACAAATAATAAACACAGTACAAATCTTTAAGACAGCCTATTGTTTATTATGAGGCAAATTCAAATTAGTCTTTATCTTTTCTTATTCCAATAAAAAGTGTAAGCTGCTGCATGTTAAACAAGTTTGCTGCCCAAACTCAAGCAGTGTACGTTTTAATTTAAAGGACAAAATAAAAAGGTATGAATTAATTAAATCAGCTTTTCTTGCAATTTGTATAGTTGCAAAGAATGACTTCTTGTTCACTGATAAAACAAGCTTCCAGTTGCTGCTCTTTGTTTACACTGCAGGAAGTTTGCTGCAAAAGGAAAAAAAAAAAGATACATGCTGGCTCAGCTACCATAATACCTTGTGTGAAGGAGCACTGAAACTAAATTACCATAAAGCTTAAAAAAGCAGGGGCTGAAAATATTACATTTTGTGATCAGCCTTTTACCAATCACCAATTAAGTCTTTTTTTAGTGAAAAATCAGCTGATTTTGATGGGTGGCCAATTATCTGGAGCATACCTAAAAAAGATAAAAACTGCTATAAATTAACTGTTATTTTTTGGGCATGAGGTGAAATAAGTGGAAGCTTGGAGCTACCTGCCATCTCCAGCTTAGATTGTTTAGGCTCTTCTCGTTTGAATGTTGACTGAGATTATGTTAATGTTAATGAGTGACGTTGGCATAAATGATTTCTCAAATTTTTTGTGTTCTCATCAAATTCCTCTAACTTACTTTCTTCAGAGATAAGTGAACTCACCTGATTTGTTATCGGATTGGTCTACTCTTAAGACTAAAAACACACATACATTTAGAATTACACATACATACAGACCCTTACCACAAAAGTGCTGTATGAATGACATATGCACCACTCTCTCTAGCACTTTAACCACATAAGTGCTATATGAATGACACGCCACTCTCTAGCAATTAAAGAGACTTGCTTATCTTTGGCACAAACAACATACAATGTCTTAGATATATCTCAGACCTATATGTTACTTTAGGTCTCCAACAATAAATTCAAACATACAAAGGCTCATCATCCTGAGCTATAGGCCATTTATCAACCAGTAAATGTCTTACTTTATGTACTGTTCAGCCAGATAAAACCTCATAGTTCTTAACTGCTCCAGGTGCTCTGAATATTTACCTTATAACTTCGATCATTTTAGATATAAAGACAGTGTGCAAAGTTAAAAGTAACGTGGTATTTATTAAAGAACAATAATACCAGTAGAGAAAAGCATAAAAGAAAATGTAGATGGCAAAGTCTGGATATATATAGTCTTTAGAAAAAGCTTACTAAACAGTGTCAAAGATGAATATCCTTGGGCAGCTTTTGATCTAGCAATTGATATTGTTCATTAGGTGCTTTAGCTGACAATCAGATGAAAATGGTTGCACATGAAGTCACTACTGTGCACATTTTTGCCCAAAGGAAGATGCCTCAAGCTGAAGTCGGGCACTATAATACCCCCACCAACCCATGAAAGCCAGTAATGAAGGGTGGGTTTTTAGCAGTGAAAACATGTGTTTACTGAAACAGTAGATCAACTTTTTACTAACCGAACAGCCCCTTTTAACTAACCGAACACAGGAAACAAGAAATGACTAACAAAACTGGCTAACATTCAAATACCATGGATGTATGTTAAAACACAACATTACTCAAAATTCCCCTCTCTGCTTTTAAGTAATGTTAATGTCAGAATGAAACAGTGCAATCATTAAGCAAAAACTTCAAATAGCAGCCACATTTTTTTTACACGTCTCAGCATAGCAATATGAGTAGTAAGATTATATAGAGCAAAACAGTTACTAAAACTCATAATAATTAGAGCCAGAAGCAAAACTTGCACATTTAAACATAATGAAATTTTTGGCAACATTCAAGTCTGAATTATTACTGTGTAATGTTTTAAATTTGTCATCATGATCTCATTCCCTTTGAGAGAAATGTCATCTTTAATCACTGAGTCTGAAGACAGATGCTCCCCCTAGAGAAGACATTTAAAGAGCATTACACATTTAAAAATAAACAAATAAATAAGTGTTCAACATGTAAAAATCCATGATGAGGAAAGAAAAAAAAAAAAATCAAGACTACTTGAGGTAACTGCTTTTTGAACAAAAATGCCATTGAAATATTCAGTCACTTCTCTCATAAAGCCATGCTGAAAGCACCTGCACATGACGTTTAAAATAAACACTTAGCTTGAGAATATGGAAAAGCCTAGTTTAAAAAAAAAAATAATAATTTTACAGCAGAAATACAAAAACACAGATGTAAATTAAGCAGATCAAAGGAAAGAATGCTGTCTCTGTAAATGTAAATGTCTCTACAATTTATTTTTGTCATACGTATGTCATATTTGTCACTATATATGCATTTTGATAATCTAAACAACTTCAAAACTAAAGTAAACAAGAAACGATGGGAACTAAGGACAGTGTGATGGACGGCAGGCAGCTTCTCCCGGCCGACACATCCAAGACGCTAGATGGTGCCTTCCCTGTAGCCTAGAGGTGCCCCAGATTCCTGCAGGACATCATGGAAGATAGAGTTCAGCTTCACAGTTCTACTGGGTGCCGCCTTGAGACGCTGCAGGGAGACAAAGGGATTATTGATTCCCGTATAGCCCGGAAAATACTCCCAAGTCACAGGGACGGAAGAACAGAAGTACTTCCGGCTGAAGAAAAATATAACTCTTTATCTGACCTGGAAGTCCTATGGAATCACATGGACAGAAGGACAGAAGCACTTCTGGGTCAAGGACTATTTAAAGGACTATTTGAGTCCCAGCAAGCTGAGCCAGAGTTGGGAGGTTGGGTGATGAAGCGTGGAGAGTGGAGGATTATTGTTATTGATTTACTGTATTATTATTATTGATTACTGGAGAATTGTGGAGTGTGTGTGGTGCTGTGCGCACTGCATCTGAAGAAAAATATTAAAGAATTCTTCTTGGTGCTTTTGCAAGTGTGTCCTGGACGTCTGTCTGGTGGGTTTCATGGGGCAACAGCGACTACTAGGGTCGACTCATTGACAACAGCCTTAATTGACTGCTCACATAACACATTTGCATCTGCATCTATATGCTCATATATATGGGTAGGCACCTGGTCATTTAAACTAGGGCAGATACATTCTTCTCAAAGTAAATTCAAGTCTGTTTCTTTGCCTGCCTGCTTTTACCATAAAGCAGATCTCAATATCTACGAATCTACTAATAAAATGTATAAATTGCTCTTCTGATACAAACCATTCTAATGTAAATATACCAGATTGTGCTTTATATTACATGAAGTATAATAAATATAAAACCTTACCACATTAGAATTTCACAGTGGTAAGTGCTGCTGTCTCATACCTTCACAACACTGGATACAAATTCCTGCCCATGCACTGTGTGGAATTTAAATTTCCTTGCACTATCCCAACATATGCATGTTAAATTAACTGGCAGCACTAAACTGGCCAAGTATAAGTGGATGTGGTTGTGGGTGTGTGCATAACTTTACCATTTCACCGACTGGCACATCTTACAAAGCTTGTAACAGGCACTTGATTGATTAAGACAGAATACTGCAACTAACACACTTATTAAATTTGATCAGAGTTCATTTTTACTACCCTGGCTATTTTTTTTTTAATTGTTGAATGTTGCTTGAAAACCACCAGCACAATTTAGAAGTATGGCAATGATTTCACATTAGATTACTGAAGTTCACTCTAAATACTGAAAAAAAAAACTCTTGCATATACAAATGTAAATGTATTATACATGGGCACTTAGACGAAATGTGTGGCCAAACTATAGTAACCTTCTTTAGATTTACTTCTTATTGTAGTCAGTCAAGCAGCATTAACCAGTATTAGCTTGCTTAACACAGTGTCTTTCAAAGAAAGTGCTTTTCAAAGTACTTTGCTAAAAATACTAACAAAACCTACAAATCCCAAATCAGCATCTAGCTTGTGATCATTCTACCATATTTACAGGTACAGATTTAAAGGGAATATAGAAGGGTGTGTTAGTGGTTGCACTAAGAATCTGTTTCCTCTCAGCAACCTGGAAGCAGATAACCCAGAATACAACTCTTTATTCCAAGTCCACAGACCTCTTCCAGCCACCAGACTATATAACTAACCAAGTGCACTCATTCTGCTGACAGGAGATCTGATGAATGCATTGCAGAAGACCTTAAATAAACACTAAAGACATTACCAATGCTGTTCTGATGCTGTATTCTCCCATTAACTCATACTACCTACCTCAATTCTTTTTTGTTTTATTTGTCCTTTTTTAAAAAATTTATTGATTTTATTGTAATCATTCCATACAAAAAGTAGGATTGAAAATAAATCAACCCCCACCCCTGAGAAAGAGAGCCTGGCCAACGGAATAAAATTGCACTGTGCACCCCCTTCCCACCTTGCTACTACCGTGGTCGGGTGTCTTGGTGGATTATATTTAGAAAAGCAGCCAACAACTCAAGTGACGAGTTGGAGGTGGGCACATGAGCGGGCAGTACATACTGAACGAGAATTCAGGAGACTAGCATGACGGAGGGAGCTGAATGGACGTCCTTCTCCTCTCCTCCCGTTCCACACTCCGTGCCATGCGCCCCCATCCCTCCGTCTGGCAAGAGAAGGCGCAACTGCGGCCCGCCAGTTTTCAGTCACGGATGATTGTGTGTTGGTTCGTTCCGTGCATTGTTACATGGTTGCTTTTCTTGCTGATTTATTACATTACCGATTTTTCAAATGTTAATTTTCTCCCTGTGCTTAAAAATCATTAACAAAATGGCCTGATTATACGGTGTATGGTACGCCGCGGGTTGGCTAGTTTTTATATATTGCAGAAATGCTGTCTGAGTCCTCAAGATTGAGCAATATTTTTTCCAGCATAGAGGAAGGTGGGAGATGGGGAAAATTGGGCAGGTTCTGTTTAACAAAGTTTCTAACAGTGAAAGAAATGTGTTGCTGGAAAATTAAATTTGGAATGTAATTGTTCATAGGATGCAAAGATGTTTTTATATAAAGATCTCTAAGCAATTTAATCCCAAATGTTTTCCAGATATTAATATTGTTTGCGAGGGTTGAAAAAGGTGGTTTTCATCCAGAGGTGCCACAGATAAAAGCTTCTCCATCTTAAAATGTTTTCTACATTGGTTCCATATTCTGAGAGAGTGAAGCACAATTGGGTTATTAGTATATTGGCGATAACTTGCATTTATTGGGGCACAAAGCAGGGAATATAAAGAAGTACTGCAGGATTTTATTTCTATTGTTGACCAAGCCTGTGTATGTTCATCTATTTGTGTCCAGCTTTTTATAGCTTGTATGTTTGCTGCCCAGTAATAAAACTGAAAGTTAGGTAGAGCAGTGCCACCTTCTGTCTTAGGTCTTTGTAGGGTCGCTCTTTGGATACGTGGATATTTTAAGTTCCAAATAAATGAGGTTATGGTTGAATCTAATTGCTTAAAGAATCATTTATTGATGTATATTGGAATGTTTTGAAATAAAATGAGAAGCTTATTCATCTTAACAACGTTAATTCTTCCAGCTACAGTGAGATGGAGGGTTGAACATCTATACAAGTCTTGCTTAATTTTTTTCATACAAACGACAAATTTTTGAGTGGTGAATGGTGAGCCCATGGGAAGGAGGACCCACGTTACCTGTTTGGGCTGTGCCCAGCCAAGCCCCATGGGTGCAGGCCCGGCCACCAGGCGCTCACCATCGAGCCCCACCTCCAGGCCTGGCTCCAGAGGGGGGCACGGTGACCCGCGTCCGGGCAAGCGAAAACGTTGTCCAATGTTTTTGCTCTTCATTGGAGGTTTGTTGTCTCTTCCAACTGGGAGGAGGCCCTGGGGAAGACCCAGGACACGCTGGAGGGACTGTCTCCGGCTGGTCTGGGAGCGCCTTGGGATTCTCCCGGAAAAGCTGGAAGAAGTGGCCAGGGAGAGGGAAGTCTGGGTCTCTCTGCTTAAGCTGCTGCCCCCGCGACCCGAACCCGGATAAGCGGAAGAGGATAGATGGATGGATGGATGGATATTTAAACTGATCTGCAATAATAAAAGGGAAGGTGTCCAACCTAATATTGTATGCTTGAGAATTCACTGGAAAGAGCACACTTTTATTCAGATTAATTCTGAGACCAGAGATCTTTTGAAATTCTGTGAGTGCTGTTAAGACTGCAGGCACAGTATTTTGTGGGTCTGATATATACAAATTCATATCATCTGCATATAGAGAAATTTTCCGTTCCAGTCCTTCTCTGATAATCCCCTTTATCTCATAAGCATTTCCACAGTGAACTGCCAGTGGTTCAATGGTGATTACAAATAGCAGTGGTGACAAGGGGCATCCTTGTCTGGTACCACGTTCTAGTTTAAAGTAGTCTGAACAAATGTTGTTAATACAAACTGAAGCTTCTGGATTGGTATACAGTAGATCGATCCATACACAAATATTCGGGCCAAACCCAAATTTCTCTAATGTAGTGAAAAAGTAGTTCCACTCAATCATATCAAATGCTTTTCTGCATCCAACGATAATAATATCTCCGGGGTGTTTGACTTTGCAGGTGAATATATTACATTAAACAGGAGTCGGAAATTGGAAGCTAAGCGTCAGACTTTAATAAATCCAGTTTGATCTTGTGCTATTAAGTTTTAGGTAAAACTTGATTGTCTCTAGCTTCTGTAAATGTTGCTAATATGAGGGGAGCTAGCTGAGTGGAGAATTTCTTATACAATTTGACAGGGTAGCCATCAGGGCTTGCTGCATTCCCGCTTTGAAGTGACTTTATAGCATCTAGTAATTCTGATAGCACCAGAGGTTTATCCAGTTCCTCTGCAATAAAAGTATCTATTTGTGGTATCTGTAATGTATCCAGAAATGCATTAGATTATGTGTTGTCTTCTTTGAACTCAGTAGAATATAAGGATTTATAGTAGTCTCGAAATGTGTGCATTATATTTTTATTGTCAATGATTTTATCTCCATTCGTGTTGGTGATTGTTGGGATTGTATTGCGAACTTCTTGCTTGTGGATTTGTTGAGCTAAGAGCTTATTAGTTTTCTCTCCATGTTCATAGTAATGATGTCTTGATTTAAAAATGAGTTGTTCAGTTTCTTTGGTTGTTAAAAGGTTGAGCTCTAAAAGCAGAGCCTGTCTTTTCCTATGAAGAGCCTCGCTTGGACACCTGGCATGTTCTTGATCTGTTCTAGTAATTTCGCTGGTTAGCTCTGATACCTTCTTGGTTTCTACTTTATTTCTGTGGGAAAGATATGAAATAATGTGCCCTCTTAAGAAGGCTTTTAGAGTTTCCAGAGTATTCCTGCAGAGACCTCTGAGGTTGTATTTGTCTCTATGAAGAAACTTGGTTTGTTTTGATATAAATTCTGTACAGTTCTCATCTGCTAATGGAAGTGGGTTAAGACGCCATCTGCGAGATGAGTATGTGGGGCATAATGATTTCAGCTCCAAGATCAGAGGGGCATGGTCAGAAATAACAATAGTATCGTACTTGCAAGATTTATTCGTAGGCAAGAAATTATTATCTAGAAAGAAATAATCAATTCTTGAGTAGCAATGATGCACTGGTGAGTATAAGGAATATGTTCTTGACTTTGGGTTTAGAAACCTCCAGGGGTCTGATAAGTTGTGGTCAGTTAAAAAATGTCTTTGCAGTGTTAGATGTCATCCCCCCTGTGACAGGAGACCCATCTGAGAGTGGATTTAAAACACAATTAAAGTCCCCAGCTATTATAATTTTATGAGTATTCACGTTGGGAATAGATACAAATACATTTTGCATAAATTCCCTATCATCGACATTGGGTGCATAAACATTTATCAAAATCACTTTGCAGTTAAATAAGTTCTCCATGACAATCACATATCTCCCTTCAGGATCAGTTACTACATCTGATGTTACAAATGAGACTGTTCCATGTATAAGAATTTCGACACCTCTATTTTTCTTTATAAAGTTGGAATGGGACATTTGGCCAGTCCAGTCTTTTTGCAGCGAGAACTGATCTTTGCTTAATAAGTGAGTCTCCTGTAAAAATACTATTTTAGCGTTTAGACCTATTAGGTGAGAGAATACTTTCTTTCTCTTTAATTCGTGATTCAGGCCTTTAACATTCCAGCTCACAAAGTTAACTGTCCCATCATGGAGACATTGATTCTAAATTTTTGATGTCACTTTGTAGTCTTAACTGGAAGTAAGACAGCTTTAACCTTAATTTCCAATTTTCCCACGAGTTATTGCCATGCAGCCTATTGTTACGTTGGAAGTTATAATTATAAGGATTAAAAGGATAGATTAGATATAGCTTGCTCTCTTTCTCTCCCCCTTTGTCCTTTTCTTTTTACAACAGTTTAAGCAAGGCCATGTAGGCTACATGACTTGGAGATGGTAAGAGGCAGTTGATGTCATAAAGTCAAAGAAATTTCCACAAATGTATGCAAGTAATTTTGTGGAATAATCGAATTATATTTTGATATTGGTTCATTCTATTATAAAAAGCATTGAGCAAAAAAGCTACTGAAATGGCATGTTTCCGCTTTGGTGACTTGTGTTCTCTGTATACATAATTTAATAAATAAGTGCTTAGAACTGCTTGTCTTATCCTCTTGTGATCTGATTTTTCCTCAGCACAGGAAAAAGAAGCTGGGAGTTGGGCATGGATAAAGGCCATTAACCAAATATGCATTAAACTCTTAGTATTTGTATAGACAGTAAAAATAGCCAGGCTGTATGCACATAATGGATGGATGGATATATAGTTTAACGGCTGCCAGAAAGCTGTTGTGTAGCATTGTCATAAAACTTCAGAGATGAACTCTGTAACCAGTTCAAGTGTAGCTCATCTGACCACATGACCCTATGTTTCACCAATAAAAGCTCATCCAATAAAATGAAGCAAAAATTTTAAAGTGTAAGATGCACTGGTAAAATGTCATGAAGAGAGGCAAAATATGAGATAGGAAAAACATCCAAATATGACTATTAGGGCTGCATAATCTTTAATATCATACACTTATCTGCGTAAGTGATGTATATCTTTTTTTGTGATTAATTATGTATTTAATAAAGTCAAAAAAAGAAAACAGGTGGCACAGTGGATAGCGCTGCCGCCTCGCTGTTAGGAGACCCGGGTTCGGTTCACGGGTCCTCCCTGTGTGGAGTTTGCATGTCACAGTCCAAAGACATGCAGGCTAAGTGCATTGGTGATTCTAAATTGTCCCTAGTTTGTGCTTGGTATGTGGGCGTGTGTATGTGTATGTGTGTGTGTGTGTGTGTGTGTGTGTGTGTGTGTGTGTGTGCCCTGCGGTGGGCTGGCGCCCTGCCTGGAGTTTGTTTCCTGCCTTGTGCCCTGTGTTGGCTGGGATTGGCTCCAAAAGAACCCCGTGACCCTGTAGTTAGGATATAGTGGGTTGGATAATGGATGGATGGATGGAAAAAGAAAACAATATGTCAATATGAGAAGCAATAAATATATTAAATAAATCCACATAGGACACCTTACCCACCCCTTCCATCTGGTCCCATGCGTAGTGCCATACTACCAGAAATTGCCAACCAATCATACCACTACAATTGACCAAGCTAGGCGCTTCATCACAAACTTCTGCACATAAAAGGCTTAACTTTGGAAACAACAGAGAGTCAGGTTGTTAAAGGTAGACACTAGTTCTATTCTTCCACATAATTAGATCAGAGGACTCCCATTTAGAAGTAAGGAGGAGTTTAGCTGTGCCCAGATATAAGAATGTATACAGGTGCACTAAAAGAGCAAGGATTTTTAGATAGATAGATACTTGGGTCTATTCCTCACAATATATGCCATTACATTGGCTATTACCATCTGGCACACAGTGACTCAGCAGTAGGGACTGTGATTTAAACTCAATGTCTCTGCCACTATGCTACATGACCTTCTGTACTTGTATATGAACTGTATGAATGACCCCTCAAATCTGTCATGTTTTCTACTGCACTGCTTACTGTTGCTTGTTTCTCTATACTGTTGGATTGTCTGTCACCAGCATTTGCCACTTCTGAATTCTCTACTTCTCTGCCTCTGTGTTCTCTATGCTGCTCATGTGTTTATAGTTTTAGACACTAAGATTTTTCAACTCTTGTTAAATATTAGGATTTTGCTAAATTTCACCCATCACTCATTTGACAGATAATGATCACGTTATGATTGTTGATCTTATTGCAGGTAAAACTTTGTAGTACTTTGGCATTATGGTACTAATTGTAATATTATGAATGAAGATGACAAAGTACATACCTAAACCAAAAGGGAGTTCAAAAATATTAGACAGCAGCTTGGGAGAGATGTTCTTTACAAGGTTATTAGGCAAAGGAAAGAATTATTTTACTATTACAGCACTCTAGAGGGCAACAGGAAGACAATAAGCTTTTCAATGTTTTATTGCACAGTCAGCACCGGTCTGTAGAAGCTAAAAACAATGGAGAGGAAGAAATAAAGATCAGTGAAAACAAGGCATATTGTGTTTAAGGTGAAAACACATATTTTTATATACTGAACCAGATTGCTCATGAGATTAGGAAGTTACACAATCAAAACAAGGATCACAATGATGGAATCGATGTATGAATTTAAAACAGGAAAAAAGCATGGTAAGTGACATTCTGGGCAGGTTGGGAAGTATATAATACAGTATGTATAGATGATGACAGCCCGTTGCTTTTTCTCTACAAGAAGCAAGGATGTTGCTAAAGTTTACTTTGCCAATTTACCTCTAAGAAAAAATAGAGACAAAATGCTTCAAGTCAATTGGCTTTGTTGTACTATGCGTTAACAGCACTGAAGAATACAGTGGCACAAAATAATATATTCCCCAGTATCACAGTGCAACATACACATAAACAAAGGAGAAGTGCAAGACAGGTAAAAAGCTATACTGTACTATAAAAAGTTAAATAAATAAATAATAAGTAAGCGAATGTATAGTAATAGTTTCAAATAGATAGTTATAAATAAATAAAAACAACATGTAATAAAAAAGCAATGTTAGTAACAAGTGTAACAAATGTACTGCATATAAATAAGCTTCTAGAAACAGATCTGAGGGTAGGGGAATACCATTAAGTTCAGAGTCAGAATAATCAAGCAATTGAAGGTGTTGCAGAACGTGACAGAATTGGCATGGATGCTACAGTATCTTCTGCCAGATCGAATCAGGACAAAGAGATTGTGTGGAGGATTTGAGCTGTCCTTCACAATGCTATAGACTTTGCAGATGCACCACTTTATAAAGACACATTTATTGGAGGACAGAGAGATATACTGCCACGTGTACTATCTATTGTAGGACCTTATGACCAGAGACAATGAAGTTCACAAACCAGACATTGATGCAGCAAGAAAGAATGACTTTAATGATGCCCCTGTAGAATGGTTAGAATCAGGTGAAGAAGACTCCCTTTATTCATTTTACAGACATATGTAGCTTTTGTGTAATCTCTTAAAAAACTCTGAATGAAGTTTAATACCATCTATCTGAAAACACACACTGCTGTATTCCAAGATATATCTGCAGAAAAGATAACAACTCACACAACCTTAATTTCCCCAATTATCCCAAAGTGTCAGGTTTCTAGGATTTTTTTATCCAATATTTTGGCATTTAAGTAGACAGAATCATTCCCAATGTCATTATATTATCCAATATGTGTTTGACACAACCCATGACATACACAAAGTTTACCTTCTTTGACCACATAATATGTTTATCGAGTTGGGAGAGGTGTCTCAAGGAGATAATTCATCCCATGGTATAAATTAATACAGAAAGTCAAGTTCACGTGGTTCAGGAGAGACCAACTGCATTAAATAAAACATGAATATATAAAAACTAAAGTTTTGTCATCAAATAGAACATGCCTCCCACTAGATTCAAACATAACGCAATTTATTTGGAATTAAAACATCCACTTATCTAAAGGGCAACCCTACAAACACCTAAGGCAAAAGGTGGCATGGCTCTACCTATCTTTCAATTTTATTACTGGGCAGCAAATACACAAACTATAAAAACATGGACATGGACACAAATAGATGAACATACACAGGCTTGGTCTGCAGTAGAAATAGAAATAAAATCCTTCTGTACTTCTTTAAATTCCTTGCTTTGCACCCCAATAAATGCAAGTTATCAATCAGAATATGGAACCAATGTTTCATATCCATACCAAGGAAGTATTTTAAGATAGAGAAGCTTTTATCTGTGGCACCTCTGCATGATAACCACCTTTTTCCACCCTCTCACTTTCACTATTTTCAAAGTCAAAACTTTGTTAAACAGAACCTGACCAATTTTCCTCACCTCCAACCTACCTCTATGCCGGAAAAAATATTGCTCAGTCTCAAGGACTCAGACAGCATTTTCATAATATATAAAAATATTTTGCAGTCCATCCCTCTCAAAGATCCAAGAGAACAGTGGGAAAAGGACCTCTTACTCAATATTTCAGAAAATAAGTGGAAAGTAGCAATGCACAGAATTCACTTGAGCTCCATATGTGCAAAGCATACAATTATTCAACTTAAAATTATATATCGAGCACATCTCTCTTGTTTAAAATTGTCCAAAATGTTTCCAGGGCAAGATCCAAACTGTGAACACTACAATCAAGCTCCAGCCTCACTGGGCCACATGTTTTGGGCATGCACCAAATTAACATCATTCTGGACAAAATTTTTTAAATGCCTTTCAGACAGCCTTGATATCACAATCTCTACTAATCCACTAACAGCTGTGTTTGGGGTACTTCCAGGTGGGCTTAAAGCGGGGAAGGACAAACAAACTGTAATTGCCTTTTACTACACTACTGGCAAAAAATCAAGTTCACACTTACAGGATCTATACAAACCTTTTCAAAACCTGGCAGGATCTAATCAATAACATTTTAGAATAAACCTTTAAATTGAGGAAGCAGGTTCTCTCCCCTCTTTTACTCCATTTATTTTTATTCATTTATTAATTATCACTTATCTTTACAGCATAAATGTTTTACACTGCTGGCCCAGTTCTCTTTCTCAGGGGTGTAGGTTTTAAACCTTTTTTTTTTTTTTGTAAAATTTGAGTTATGTGTATGGAATGTTATTTGATTTTAATAAAATCAATGCAATACAGGTAGTCCCCAGGTTATGGACATCTGACCTATGACTTACGAATGGGGCTGCAGCTGCGATGCATGCGCCTCAGTAACTGCCGCTCCGTCATCTTTGGCCTGAGGACACTGCAAGCGGTGGCTGGACGGAGGCAGGAGGGGGGGCGATTTCACTGCTCGTGCAGTGTAGTGTCCATTGGGTGACTCCCAGCGGCAAGCAAACCCATGGAGGCTTGATAGGGCGGTTTGCTGCCCGCCCACTACAATGCCGCTGCTACTGCTTCGGACTGGATGAAGACTGGATGGAGCGGTTGGAGGGTTATTGTTACACTGCCCACCCACCACATACGGCTGCCCCGTTCGTTCTCATTGGGCGGCTGGTAATGTTGCAAATAGTGAACCGGTTGTGGCTGAACGGAGGCCATTGAGGGTGAACGGGGCGGCAGGGGGTAGCATTGTAGGGTGGCTGCCTGTTTAGTGGGGGCGGTAGTGGGCGATTCACTATCCGCCTTTGCGCACACCGTGTTCACTTTCTGTGGGCTGACGCTGTAGGCAGCATACTGTAGTGGAGGTGACTGTGTGGTAGGCAAATGGTGAATTGCCCCTTGCTGCCCCCATTCATTCTCAAAGGCAAGACTGCTTGTACTGTTACGCACAAAGTAGGAAGTTGTCTCATGTCAGTACATCAGACGTGCTGACAACGGGTGCCTTCCTGCTGTGATAGTGTGTACAGTGCTGTGCAGAAAAGATCATCTTAACCTTTTGTCTTCACCCTTGAAGAATGTCTCTGAAACACAAATCTGATGCAAGTGCTGGTGATACAGTAAAGAAGAGAAAAACCATCACCATTGAAAATAAAGTAGAAATAATAAAAAGGTCAGAGAGAGGTGAAACTCCATCATTCATTGGCAGAGCACTTGCTTACAGTCGGTCAACAATAGCATTTATTAAATTTATGTACCTGTTCCGACATAAAAATTCAACTTAAGTACAAACCTACACTCCCTATCTTGTACGTAACCTGGGGACTGCCTGTATTAAAAAAAAAGAATATGCCTCCCACTTTTACAACAACTGCAATTACCAAGAAGCCACCTGAAGCCATTTCGGCTGTCTGTTAGGGATTTTAAGATGAAGATTTTCCAAATTCTATCATGTCCTTTATTTCAGTGTATTTTATTAGTATCAATATACCTCTATTTTTGACTTTTCCAGCATTTTCAGTTACCCTTTACCTAATGTTGGGCACTGACCTTGAAATTTGTATTTTGACTATATTCTTAAAAGATTCATACTTCTTTTGGTTTTAGATTTCAGCTACAGTATGTGACATTTAGTCCTCATTACCATTAGTTTAGTAATGTCAGTACCTGCTAATGAATAGCCCCACTCTGAAAAAGAATTAAGGAGTGAAGAAACGTTTTGAGCAGGACTGTGGGTTTTGTCTTTAAATTAGGAAGTCTGAATTTGCTTTTATAGTATAGTAGTTTTGTTATCAATGTGTGATGAAAATCTAAGAAGACAATTAACTATGTAAATGTACACAATTTGAGGATATTCTCATCTTGTAAAACGTCATTATTAAGCTTTTCATTGTTTTTTAAAGGAAAGCAATTTGTACTCATCTTTTACCTGTTATAATTTTGCTTTTGGAAAGCATGGAATCATAAGTACAACTCAAGTGATACTTAATAGGATTCTTATTGACTTAGCATAAGAATTAAATCCAACATGTTAGAGAGTACTGCGGTGGGCTGGCGCCCTGCCTGAGGTTTGTTTCCTGACTTGCACCCTGTATTGGCTGGGATTGGCTCCAGCAGACCCCTGTAGTTAGGATATAGCGGTTTAGATGATGGATGGATGGATGGATGTTAGAGAGTATGTGTATCACAGTGTCGTGAATGTAAATGACTACAGATATTACAGTTAAGAACTGAGACTGCCTATACAGACTCTGCCCTGTAGAATCAACAGAGGTAGTTTCATGGGTAACCAGGTTGGACTACAAAAAGCAGGGATTGCCATTATGTTTTCTTGTTTAGTAACAGATGTGGTGGTACTTCACTCAATGTACCACCCTGCACCCAGACATATTTTTTTTGCTTTATTCATGTTATGTAGCTCAAACAATCTCTCAGAACTTTTCTTTAGAAGCACAATATTATGGCACTATAACAGTGAGTGCCCTTTATTAAGAGCAACCAAGTCTTCATACAAAGCTACATTAGCCTAAGATTAAGTGGTGTACAAATAAATAGCAGATATAAATAAAGGTGAAAACATCAGTCACCCCATTCACTTTCTGAATGTGTTATATCTGCTACAGACAGGTTTTGTCTGTTCCAGAAACAGGCAGAGATTAGGGACTAAATCTGGCCATAACACAAGTCCATGACAGAGTACTCACAAGCAGACATATATATGATCTAAAAAGCACGTCTTTGGGATGTGGACAAAGCATTGAGAGGAAAATACGGAAAACACATGCAGTAGACACCCTAGAAAGAATTATTCGCCAAGGTCCAAGCACTGTGAGTGGTAAGACTACTAATAAGCCAACCTGATACCCCATTAACTGACACCATAATTCTAAAACACTAAATTCAATAATCTATACCTTTTGGAGTTAGAATTTTACACAAACCAAGAAAACTTTTTGGACAAGCCTGTTAATAATGAAAGCTATGTAAACAGCAGATCCAAAAAAGAAAGGTTCTTTGTAATTCAGGAAGAGTTTACTTAAATACAGTATGGGACTGTTTGGACTCTAGACTGAGAGTAGGAGTGAGTGCACTATACAGAGAGGCACTTTCTGTGTATACTTTACAAGGTACTCTATAATTCAAAAATACAGTAATCCCTCGCTATATCGCGCTTCGACTTTTGCGGCTTCACTCTATCGCGGATTTTATATGTAAGCATAACTAAATATATAACGCAGATTTTTCGCTGCTTTGCAGGTTCTGTGGACAATGGGTCTTTTTACTTCCTGTACATGCTTCCTCAGTTGGTTTGCCCAGTTGATTTCATACAAGGGACGTTATTGGCGGATGACTGAGAAGCTAACCAATCAGAGCACGCAGTTAAGTTCTCCTGACTGAGAAGCTAACCAATCAGAGCACGCAGTTAAGTTCCTGTGTGCTGAATGCAGTGTTAACCAGGAAGTCTCGTCTCGTTCATTAAGCATCAACGTGTTTCGCTGTGTAGAGTTAACTTGTGCGCTCTTTTGTGTTTATCTTTGTGCATAGTCAAGCCCTTCATTATGGCTCCAAAACGATCTGCTCTGCTACTGCTTCAGGGGCCGTGCCCAAGCGCCAACCGAAGATGTTAACGATTGCCGAAAAGGTAAACGTTTTGCATTTGTTGAAGGAAGGGAAAAGCTACACCACTGTAGGATGCCATTACAGCATCAATGAGGCTATGATTCTTTTTATTTAAAAAGTAGGAAAGGAATATAAGATCTACGGCCACAGTGTCCTTTTAACCAGGGTGCAAAACGAGTTGTAAGTGGATGTAATAAGGCCGTAGTCTGGATGGAATCTGCTTTAGGGATTTGGATTGAAAACTGCCAGAAGAAGAACAACGGCAGTTCTACACAATCGCCTGAAGTGGCTCCTTTAGAAGGGCTGTAATGCTCTCCTTTGTTGTGCAGTAAAATTAAACTCATTGTTATCGGACAAGTCATCGTGTGATTGTTGGTGAGTAACCATAATTAATTTTCTACTTACAGTACTTAGTACATGTATGTACGTTTAGTGTCATTGTACACACATTTACTGTATACTATTTTTCTTGCATTGTACGTATTTATTGTTGGTGGCCTGTCTCTCGTAATGGCTGTAACATATGTGATATCGGAGACACTCGATATCTTTAAAATAATATTTAGGTTTTACTGTATATAAACAGTGTGTTTATATACATAATTTCAATGAATCTTACTTAATATCTAAGAGAATACAAAGAGATTATGCTGTATAACTGCGGGGAATATTTATAAACAGTGTGGGAGAGTTTGTAAGGGCTTAAAATATATAAAAATAACCATACAAACATATGGTTTCTACTTCGCGGATTTTCACCTATCGCGGGGGGGTCTGGAACGCAACCCCTGCTATCGAGGGATTACTGTACAATGTTTTAAAATGGATTGTAATTTGGAGAGTACTGTCACTGAAACAAAAGGTGAGAAAGAGTTACAGCAAAATGCTTGAGTCCTTTAACATCAGGACTTATTATCAAAAAAAAAGTTCCAAAACTAAATGTGCTGCATGATATACAGAAACACAGCAAACATTCATTAATGTTAAGGGTTGCTCTGCGTTAGAAGAATGTTCCAAAATAAAAGGTGAAAACTTCTTTTAAAATTTAAATTGCTTTGTGAGCTATGGTGGTCAAATAAAAGGCAACCTACAATTGTACAAGTCACATGCATATCTATAAAACATATCATATATCATTTCCCCTCCATGGAATTACTTCATCAATGTAGAAATAAGGCAGCTTACTATGTTAGTGTTAAGCAAGAAATGGTGGCAGAAGTAAGTTCACAAGCTAACATATTCACAAGTGGGGAATACACGTGAAGCATGACTGATCTGGTAAAATATACATGCTTCATATTTTTTTTTTAAAGAAATCTGTTTGCATCTGAACTACAGTATGTTTTGTAACATTTTCCATATTTGTTGATTTAAGCATTGTATCACCTATACATCTCACAAATTTGCTGAAACATTCACCAAATTAAGGCAAAATTTAATTTCAGGATTTTCAACACATTTTGCCAACTCAACATAGTGGAAATTTTCATATGAATTAAATTGGTGTTGCTATAACACTTGATAAATGCACATCTAGTAAAAAATCAGAGATATATTTTCAATTGGCAATTTATATGAATGACATTTGTATGGGTGCTGCTTGAATGGGTAGTTCTACAAATGCAAGAGTGTATCATACCAGTATTTTTAAAAGATGGATAATGAGAATCCTAAATTTCACAGACTGAAATATAAAATATCCATCCATCCATCCATTGTCTAACCCGCTGAATCCGAATACAGGGTCACGGGGGTCTGCTGGAGCCAATCCCAGCCAACACAGGGCACAAGGCAGGAACCAATCCTGGGCAGGGTGCCAACCCACCGCAGAAATATAAAATATATTTCTCTTAATAAATTCTCTCTTCCTGTGTAACTATTTAACTAACCAATTAACACTTTTCTGAAAGTGCAGTATTAGGTGTTTTATGTGCTTTTTACATAGTAATTACATCTAAAAACACAAGATAAATCATTCGCTGATTCTTCCACTTTATTTTTTACTCTCAAATTTAAGTCCTTCCTGTATATGATTGTCTACACTAACATTTGTATTTTTACTTTAACAACTGATTTTGAATACAGTGAAGAGAGATAATGTAGGAGAACTACTCATTATAGAAAATAACCTGAAATCTTGTTAGTAAGTTATTCAGTTAAAGCAACACTCTTTAGTATTCTTGTTTCCTCTTGATCGCTAGATAGATAGATAGATAGATAGATAGATAGATAGATAGATAGATAGATAGATAGATAGATAGATAGATAGATAGATAGAGATACTTTATTACTCCCCAAGGGGAAATTCACATACTCCAGCAGAAGCATACTGATAAAAACAATATTAATTAAAGAGGTAGTTCCACTATAGGGATAATATCTGCACATATATCATAATGACCAGGTTGTATTTGTTTATTCAATGGCCAAAACTTGCGTCTCCCTCATCAGCTGTCCTCCAACTCTTCTGCTGCTGCCATTCTGATCTGTCATGTTAGATCCAAGCAGAACCTCCACACTCTCTCATCTGCCTCATTCACTTTCTACATATTTGTTCTGCCTCACACCTCACTTGGGGTCAGAGGCACTTTCTCCATCCCTATGAACCAAACCATGCCAGGATCCTTAAGACAGTGAACATGCACTGAGGCAAATAGGTTTTAACAGAAGAGAAGGGCCTCCCAACTGCCTGCAGCTAACAGCACCAACTCTGTGCCCCAACCTTTCATGCTATGCACTAGCTCCTTTCACAGCAGGATGCTAACGCCAATGATTCTGCTACATGGCAATTTCTTTTCTCCAGATTCTACCCTCTTGATAATCATTGCATTTTTAATAAAACTTTCTGTGGTATGTTCAGAGCATGCACAATAAAAAAATGAAAAAGGTCACAAATCAGTTGTCAACTTTCTAAATGCATGATGACTTGTTCTTGCTGAGGACATGGTAATAAAAGAACTTAGGACAATGTGTTTCAGTGAGTTAACTCACTGATATTCCCTCATACTAATCAATCTGTAAATACGCGGAGAGAACATGTAACACTCATGTAGACCCTGGTGCTGTGAGGCACAATTGACAGCTCTGCACTACATCAAGAGTACAAAATATAAGAAGCTGGGAAGGGGAATGATTTGCAAACAGGCACAGCACTGTTGAGAACACTTACGACACAGAGACTCTTTTGAGTTATTACTGTAAAGTTGTCTACAGAACAAATATATAACAAAGACAGCATTCACATCTGGGCATCAACATTTAATAATGTTATTAACAGTGTTTGGCAATTACTTTCTAAGGTGAATCCATGACCCTGGCCCTACAAGACATCATGGAGGAAGAAGAGTACTGGAGTAAAATCCACAGCCTGTCTCCTTTTAAAATGGCTGAATGTCCCAACAATGGTTTACTTTGTGTTTTTTTTCTTCCTAAAATAACATGGATATGCACTTTTGGAAAATGTATGTCATCTCAAGATACAGTTAAATACTCTATAACTTTTTTGTCTTAGAAATGGACATATTCCTTAAGTTTTTTAGGCTTTTCTTTATAATGGGACTCCAGTACAGAAAACAAAACATAGGATCTGTGACAGTCTGCCAGTGATATTTTTGGTTCTGTTCAGTGGAGACAGAAACTCAGAACATAATGTGCTACATAATTGTGAACAGAGATGCAATAAGATACTATTTAAAAGTGAGGATTTACAGTAGATATCCTTCAGGGATTTAAAATCAGTGAATTGGTACTTCATAACTTTGATTGTTGTAGGTGCCAGAGAGGAAGGAGGACATAATGGAAGGAGATGGCGAACAGGCTCTCAAGAAGTAGTTAATTCCCCCACATGACAGGTGGCAGTATTCCTCAAGGCTGGACTAGTTTAAGGCACCCGCAGAGTGGCATGGGAGATGGAGTCCGGAAATACAGCCCTGTCAGGGTCTTATGTGTCCACCAGAAGGCGCTGCTGGGGGAAGACTACCCTGGTTTCCACACAACCTGGAAATGCTTTGCTAAGCTTAACTAACTATGCTAGCTACAGACTGCTTTAATGTGCATTTTAGAACTGCATTTCATATTTAAATAAAATATGTTGATATTCATTATGAATTTATTATTCACATCAGCTCACTATTACTCTTAGGGAATTCCTAGAATCTTCCAAGCCAGTCAATAAACATACGGTAATCTCTCCAGCGTGTCCTAGGTCTTCTCCCATTAAGTCATGGCTGGCAGACATGTATTTTTACAGTACATAGAGTCACTTCAGTCATTTAAAGTCATCAAATGACTCAGATGTTTGGCAAAGAAAAAATTCTCTTTTTTTGTGCCTCTAAGTAACTCCTCCACCATCCACCCACATCCCTCCCTACAAATCTTAGTGGTTCAGTTTTAACTTTCAAACATGTATTTAGAAACCAAAAGGTTTCTACAACCACAAAGTAAAAACTTCTAACAACTTTATTTCTCTAACAAGATAGAAACGTATGCATTTAAATGTTTTCAAATGTTTTTAAAATGACACAGCATGACATCTGGTACAGATCAAATCATAATTATGCATTTCCCAAGAACTGAGAACTTCAGTTACAATACCTGCCATTAGCAAAGGGTAAAGGAAAACACAAACACATACTATACCTCCCACTATTAAAATGTAAAAGATAACATGTCACTTTGATTGATTTTATTATAACACTTTGGTTCTTCTTCCTTGTGTATTTTTGCATAATACAAACTTTTATACTTTCATGGAGAAGATTTCAACACCAAGGAAAAAAACACCAACATTAGGAGTCCCTGTTCCTTTTCTTAGGTTGTATCCATTTAAACCTACAGCTTAAATAAATTAAAAAAAAAGTGGCTTGGTGACACAGTAGTTAACACTGCTTCCTCCCAATGGGATCCAGTGTCCTGACACCAATTCCAGCTTCACACTTTCTCCCCATGTCTGTGATTTCCTGTGGATATTCTGTTTTTTCTCCAACAATCCCACACATTTGTAGATTAGGTTAAATTCAGATTCTACATTAATCCTGTATGAGTATGAATGTGTTTGACTGGGACCTACAGTGGGCTGTACCCTGCTGGAATAGGCTCCAACTCCCACAACCCTGCATTGGATTAAGAGGGTTTGAGAATGGGATGTGTAACGTAGTGGTTAAAGTTTTGAATTTCAAACCCTGAGGTTGTGGGTTCAGATCCAGCTACTAACCCTGTGTGATACTGAGCAAGTCACATCCCATTGTACTATGCAAGAGTAACATATGCAGGGTGAGGAGTAAACCATTCAAAGAGTACTGCTATGTGTCATGAAAATGCATGTTTCAAAAACAATCTATTCAAATGTGCACCTCTATATCTACACACATTTTTACATTTTCAATTTTTTTGCTTAGCAGATACTTTTATCCAAAGCAACTTACAAAGGAGGACAACATAATCAAGTATAGCAATACTGGATTTATTAATGCACAACTTCAAACTAGGCCAGAATGAGTGAGCATGGCCTATGATGAACAGTTAGTACACATAGTGGGCCCAGTGTAGCTGGGATACACTCCAGTCTCCAGCAGCCCTAAAATGAAATATTTAGTTGAATGAACATGCATTTGGCATATTTGCTCCCCCATTCCCTAATCAAAGCACTTTCACAGCAAGTGGCTGAAGTACAGAACTTTAATATGCAAGAATGTTAATTTAGTCCTTGCCTCTGACAAATCTTGTGCACATCAGTAAGTCAATTAAATTATACATTAACAGTTATAATGTATCCTCTACTGATTATATAACAATAATAGTAATAATCACCATGCACTCACTTTGTTCAGACAAAGTGCCTTCATTAGAAGAATTAAGGGAGCCTCAAACTGTTCTTTTCTAGTTATTCAACTAAAGCTAACTTTAAATAATTTTAACTAATCAGTCTTCAATATTTTTCTAAGACATCAATATTGCTATCCAGCCTATTGAGGTTTTCCTGATTTTCATTTTGAATCTTAAACCTGAAACTACAACCGATTTTATTTATGTATTACTATGGCAAAGTACAGTATGTGCTCATTAATTTCTCCCTAAAGACACCTGATAGCCTTAGCAAACCAGGACACAGATGTCTGTGTAGAGTTTTATGATTTACAACTGATTCAGTAAACACGGTTCCATTTCCCATGGCAAAAACTTCTTGTTTCAAATGACTCTGATACAAGAGGTGTATATCCTGCCAAAGTGAAAAGTAAATATGTGAAAGAAAACTGCAGACTAATTGAATGGTAATGTGACTGACACTGAGCAAGGAAACTGCTACCGTATTAAAAATAAAATCTGACAAATAATGATAAATTGGTTATAATTTCCAGGAGACTTTTTCAAATCATATGCAGCTTTCACTCTCATGTATTAGTTTGACTTTGATGGTTGCAAGGGGCCTCCAAACAAGCAAACAGCACATCTAAGCCATTTTAAAACAAATGAGAATATTTATCTGGTAAACATTTACATGTGTGCCCTTACAGAAGATTAGACCAAATTGTACAATAATCTTAATAGGGAAAAATGACAGTTCCTAGTACACCGAGGTAACAAGAAAGCTAGAACCTAGAAAGCTGAAATCTGCAGTTATTTAAGACATCATGATATTTAAGCCATATGGCACACAGTAGAGAACAACTGTAATAGACTTTATGAGAGGCATAAATGGCTTGACTACTTCCCAAATCCTTGGTCATTTAATCTGCAGCAACAGCCTAGCTCAATCCATTTCAAAAGAAGTACATGAACTATTCAAACACTGCAACTTTTTATCACCCATACTAGAAAGCACTAATCCCCATAAAGAATTATTCTGGAGGGTTCGAATTGCCCTCAACAAGGATTAAAACATTTATACAGACAAATAACACACAACCTGCCAGTATATTATAAACATTTCTTTTATTTTAAATATTTTGTTAAATGAATGAATTTGTAAAATAAAACATAGTATTTACAATTTTTAAACAATTTACTATACACACATTAAGAATTAAAGAAGAACAGTTTAGAGATTACTATGTAACTATAAAGGCATGATGATTCAAATTATAGAAGCAGTAAGTATTAAAGCAGACCTGACAGCTGATAATCATGCCATGGCAGAACTAGTTTGGAGAAACAAGATGAAAGAGTTTCTTCTTAATACCTGTGCCATGTGTATTTCTTTTAGACTCAATTGAAAACATAATAACGTGGGCATGATAAAAGATTCAGCTCCTTCACAGTTCTATGAATGTCAGTCTACCCAATTTCAGTTTCTACTTAACTTTGCCATGGTTAACTTAGAATACCAACCTAAAGGCTCAGTCAGCAGTATACAAATCATAACTGTATCTGAAGGAAAGTTCCTTAAAGTCCTTACACAGAAAAAAATTACCCTAGCCCAATGTTATTCCATACATCTGTTTTGCTTATACAACTTTTTCAACACCAAATTAAGCGGAACCATTGCCTAATGGAGGTAAGGCTGAAAACAGCTCTGAATTGCACACTGACTCACACACTAACACTAGGCCAATCTACATTCTAGAGCCAGCAGTTAATCTCTCATAAGAATACAGGAATATCAACTCCACACAGGACAGGGAGACTGGGCCCAAAGTCGATCATGTGCTCCTTGAGTTGTGAGGCCATAGTACCACTTCATGTTCACAAGCGTTTTTTTTTTTGGAGCTAAGTTTAGCTTAGTAGGATGTGCAATGTACCGGGCATGGATAGACACTTAGATGTTACTTCACTGCAAGTATCTCTTTAAGAACATGCTGTAAATTGTTAATTTATTTTGCAACATTTTTAGGTAAGCTTTTCTTGTTCAAATTGTGCACCTCTAAATGTATTTAAAGGATTATTTTTTTTAATCTATACTTTATTTTTTCCCCCTTCATTATTTGAAAATAAGTGAAGTATGCTCTCCACAACTCAGTTGCCAGTTTTTGTACTTTACTCATCTATGATAGTTGTTTGCCATTTGCCAGTGGAGGATTGAGAAAGATGTCAAACTTCCAAATAACTATTTAAGCCAATGTGTTAGAAGACCACAGGTGTCCTGTCCAGAAACTAAGAAGAATCTCTCTAAAGGTGAACTTGTAGCTAAGAAGAGGCCAGATAGAAAAACAAATGTTTGTGTATCTTGATAAATATATGGAATAAGTAGTAGGAAAATATGTCACTGCTATTATTTTTTAGATTTGCCTTATCCCAGAGTCAAATTATCAACACTTGAAAAAGGAAAAAAAGTGATGCCACTGCATTCACAGGTGAGACATGATACATTCTTTGACAGAACACAACATTTTTTCAGAACGTGAGTTACTTTTCTAATCCCAATTTACTTTACTCTTCAATGGTTAAAAATAACTTTAAACAGCAGAACACATATTTCCCTGCTGTCCGAAAATCAATTTTCTGACTGAAACTCTTAGAGTCAAGAAACTGAAATATTACATTTTGCTGTTTTCCAAAATCCTATAACCTAAGCCCTAGTATATTTTTATTTGCGAAACAGAAGAAAATGCAACAATTTCTTGGAAATCACCAAATTCCTTAAACTAAATGAATAAGCAAAAATGTTAAGGTTTCTTCCTTTCCAACACAAACTTTTTTTTTTTAAAATCTGGCTCATAGTTCCTGAGAAATACTGCCTACTGAATAAAAAAACTATTTCTATAAGCACATTTACGTGTCTGTACTCTTGGCTTTAATAAATAAAATGACTCAACTATTCTTCATAATAACTTTAAGACCCAAAGAAAAACAATGGTGTGATTTTTTCTTTTTTTAACCTTCCAATGTACTGCATTATTACAGATTAAGCTTGCTAATTTAAAATAAGGAAATACCATTTGAATGGGAAAAAACAGATAAGGAAGAGTCCTGTGATAAGTGTGTTGTCATCCTTTTTTCTAAGCAACAGTTTACAAGCCCAAATGTTGCTGTTAATCAAATCTAAAAGTATATATAAACATTTTAGTTCAAAATGTCTAGTATTTCCATATTTAAATATACATTCATCAGCAGCAGCCAAAAGCTGCCCTAACTGATAAATAAGCCACTTCTTTTATTAAAGAAAATGACAAGTATTCTACAATTTAGTACTCAACTAATACAAATGAAATACTTACAAAAGAGATGGAGCACTTTACTCTATATTGTTTAACTGTCTAGCTACTTTAAGTTGTCTCTTAGTTGCTCTTTAAAAGACTGCAGAGTTTCTGCATCAATTATAAAACCTCGTAATTTGTTCCAGGTTCTCACTATCCTCTGACATCCAATTACTATTATTTTCCACAATGTGTTCTCAAATGCATATTTTCTTTTCTAGCTTTAGGAAATCTGCTCGATTTCATTTATGTCAATGTAGCAGCACCAACCAAACTAACAGCTCACCAATTCCTAAATACAAAACTTGGCCTGCTTAATGTTGGTGTCTACCAATGGGGTAGGCTCTTGCACCCCACAAATATGTAAGAAGAAATGGGTATTCAAAATTACATGGAGATCTAAAAAGCAGATGATGAACAATAATTCTACTGTAATTAATGTATGTTAAGCTGGAATGGATGCGACAGATGTGCTCTAAACTGATTTTGCATGTTTCCTGCCTAAGCACCTTGATCTGCCCATGAAACAGTAAGTTCAAAGTTATGTGTTATGGTTTGCTTTCATGTTAAAAGTTCTCCATTCATAGTAAATGTGAGGCTGCTTTAATACACTTTCTGTATTATCTATAGTTGATCGATCACAATATTCTTAGAAATCGCCTCAGTCAATGGGTGGGCCTCTCTGGCAGTGTCTTAAATTGGTTTGAATCCTACCTGGCAGGTAGAAAATTCTTTGTTAGTTGTAGTAATCACAACTCAAAGACACATGATATTCTATATGGTGTTCCACAAGGCTCTATCCTGGGTCCGCTGCTGTTCTCAATCTATATGCTTCCATTAGGTCAGATTATCTCAGGTTACAATGTGAGCTACCACAGCTAAACTGATGACACACAGCTGTACTTATCAATAGCACCCGATTACTCTGACTCTTTCGATTCACTAACACAATGTCTTACTGGTATTTCTGAATGGATGAATAGTAATTTTCTCATACTAAATAAAGAGAAAACTGAAATTTTAGTAATTGGCAATAAAGGATTCAATGAGGTTATCAGAAATAAACTTGATGCATTAGGATTAGAAGTTAAGACGGAAGTAAAAAACTTAGGGGTAACTGTTGACTGTAATCTGAATTTTAAATCGCATATTCATCAGACCACTAGGACAGCATTTTTTCACTTAAGAAACATAGTAAAAGTTAGACCTCTTATATCATTGAAAGATGCTGAGAAATTAATTCACGCTTTTGTTTTCAGTAGACTAGATTACTGTAAGGCACTCCTCTCAGGACTACCCAAAAAAGACATAAATCATTTGCAACGAGTGCAGAATGCAGCTGCTAGAATCCTAACTAGGAAAAGAAAATCCGAACACATTTCTCCAGTTTTGATGTCACTACACTGGTTACCTGTGTCATTCAGGATTGACTTTAAAATACTGCTTATGGTTTATAAAACCTTAAATAATCTCGCTCCATCTTATATATCGGAATGTCTGACACGTTATATTCCAAATCGTAACCTTAGATCCTCAAATGAGTGTCTCCTTATAATTCCAAAAGCTAAACTTAAAAGAAGTGGTGAGCCGGCTTTCTGCTGTTATGCACCTAAAATCTGGAATAGCCTGCCAATAGGAATTCGCCAGGCAAATACAGTAGAGCACTTTAAAAAACTGCTGAAAACACATTACTTTAACATGGCCTTTTTATAACTTCACTTTAACTTAATACTGATACTCTGTATGTTCAATTCATCATAATAACTACTCATAGTGGCTCCAAAATCCGTACTGACCCCTACTCTCTCTTCTGTTTCTTTTTCCGGATTCTTGGCACCACCACCACCTACTCAAAGCATCATGATGCACCAACATTGATGGACTGAAAGCCAGAAGTCTACATGACCATCATCATCAAGTCCTTCCATGAAAACCCTAAATACAAAGAGGACTGTTTGATTTACGTTAGGTAGATTGCCCAGAGGGGACTGGGCGGTCTCTTGGTCTGGAATCCCTATAGATTTTATTTTTTTTCTCCAGCCTTTGGAGTTTTTTTTTGTTTTTTCTGTCCACCCTGGCCATCGGACCTTACTTATTCTATGTTAATTAATGTTGACATGTTTATTTTTTATTGTGTCTTCTATTTTTCTATTCTTCATTTTGTAAAGCACTTTGAGCTACATTTTTTTGTATGAAAATGTGCTATATAAATAAATTTTGATTGATTGATTGATTGATATAGTAACAGTACATGCACTGTACTGTAGATCTTCTAGGGTGTTATACTTGGGTATCACTCTAAGTGAGAACTGAAATATATTGTAAATATGACTAGCACTGGGCAATCCTCAGAGAAGACTGCTGTGGTAAAAGATTTAGTTAACTCTTTGAGGGCTGAATATTTATGAAAAGCACACAAAGCAATGGTTACATACATAAATCAACATAAAACTGTGCTGCTGTTGGTGCAAATTCGTCATCTTTGGCAGCAGTGGCTGCGCAGGGGCGCTTTGATGGCCAGCAGGAATGCACGATGGGCCGGCTACCTGGCTGTCTTCGAACAGCAGGTGCGCAGTGGTGTCAGTCGCATTGTGACACAATATGGTTTGTATCTCTTATCACCCAGGCGAATGCTGCTGTGGGCGTATCAGTACCATGATCAGCTGGGGACTGATCAGCCAATGCTGGTACCTCACTTTCGTTTTTGATCTCCAGATCACTTGCATTAAATTCCAAGTCCGATAAGTCAGAGTCCAGTCCAGTGATAATACATAAAGCATCCATGGAGTATTTTAATTTACACATTTGCATTAGTCTCTCGCCAGATGTCGATGCCATTTTAGAGGCTGTTTGCTCTTCACTACTCATGCATGCACAGGGAATCAAGGTTAAATCAGCGATGCTACTTAACTTTCCTTCTAGCAAAGAGAGTTGAACTAAAACGTAAGGGAGTGTTTTCTCACAGTTTAAAGCCGATTACTATCGTCTACCCCTGAATTTCGACAAAAGTCGACCTCAGCCCTGAAAGAGTTAAGTATGTCCTATTCTGCTCTCTCTTGTCCACACTCTTGAAGGTTATCAATATTGCTCATATATTTTATAATATACTAGCAAAATACCCGCACTTTGCAGTGGCAAAGTACTGCCTTACAAGTTTTATTAAGAAGAAATTTAAATCTTTTTAAACTGAGGGAAAATATACCAATAATTATTTGTTAAGGATCTCTTTGTATACCACATTGTGAGTTTGGCCCTCCGGTTGTAATATGACCAAGCTGTGCGCTGAGCTTACTCTTAAGCATGCAACGTACAGTTGGCCATGTGAACAGTAATCTTGTTTCAAATCTCACAGCTTGGATTGCTGCTGTCATAATCGGTTTGAGTTTCATGGTTTGTTTCAATTACGACAGTATTTGTAGGACTTGTGTTAAAGAGACATTCGGCATCTGTCAAGCGCTGTAAGTATACAACCAGTTCCATCGATAACTTCACATCCAGCTTTTAAAAGTTTAAACATTCATAAACATCAAAGTGTCCACTACTGAAATTGTCACCTGTGAATCTAAGATGTTGAAGAGGCATTGGCAGTTGTCGAAAGGTGTAAAATATTTGGCCATTTCAGTACACTTGAAAGCGACAACCGAACAATTCAGCGACAGCCATCAACTCACATGCAGATGCATAGGTGAAGGGCTTAAGCATTTCATTCTTATAGTGCTCCTGTGTAGTATAATTATCTCCTGTACCGTCATCAGTCCACACCTTGAACCTGTCCCAGTCATTCAATACATAAGACACAAAGTTCCTCCGGATATCAAGAGTGAGCCTGATATGGCCGTGCAATATGTAACAAAGAGAATGGAAAAGGTAGGTGCCATCTCCGGGCATGGAAACCACTCGGTAAGTGACAGTTCTTTGATCGATGGTGATTACCTCGATAGACATGTTAATGCGGGTACGGTTGGAATGATAAAGGAAATGGGTACCTGAACAAAGTAAAGTAAGTCTAAAATACCTACACAATAACTATAATCGTAATAAATGAACAATAAAACAGCGGAGAAGCCGTGGATTAAATAAAAAGGCTATAGTTATCAGCAGGGAGACGTGAATCCCGTGGTGAAGCAAGGAAGGGAATGTAGAGGCTGGAGCAACGGACGGCCTTATATAGGCAGGCAGCCAACAAAGTGGGAGGCGTTTGGATGGGGGACCCAATGCGCCTCACACGGTGACCGAGCTGCAGGCTATGGTCGTATATATGTACGTAAGTAGGATTCAGTTAGCGTTGGGAACCCGCGTATCAAATTTCTTGATGATGGGCCCATAAGTAACAAAGACAAAAGACGAAAGTTCAATATGGCGGCCGACAGTGGCATCATACCACCGAAATAAGTACCAAATTTCAGCCTTCTACCTACACGGGAAGTTGGAGAATTAGTGATGTTGGAAAGTTCAATATGGTGGCTAAAAGTGGCGTCATACCACCGAAATAACCACCGTACGTACATTGGTTTTGGTTAGCACAGGGAAGCCGCCTACCAAATTTCGTGAAGATGGGGCCATAAATAAGAAAGTTCAACATAGAGAACGTTGTTGACCGTTATGCGTAGAATTTCAAAATGAAACCTGCTTAACTTTTGTAAGTAAGCTGTAAGGAATGAGCCTACCAAATTTCAGCCTTCTACCTACACGGGAAGTTGGAGAATTAGTGATGTTTGGAAAATTCAATATGGCGGCCGACAGTGGCATCATACCACCGAAATAAGTACGTATATTGGTTTTGGTTAGCGCAGGGAAGCCACCTACCAAATTTCATGAAGATAGGGTCAGCCTTCTACCTACACGGGAAGTTGGAAAATTAGTGATGTTGGAAAGTTCAATATGGCGGCCGACAGTGGTGTCATACCATCGAAATAAGTACGTACATCGGTTTCAGTTAGCGCAGGGAAGCCGCCTACCAAATTTCGTGAAGATGGGGCCATAAATAAGAAAGTTCAACATGGCGGACGTTGTCGACCGTTATGACCGTTACGTGTAGAATTTCGAAATGAAACCTGCTTAACTTTTGTAAGTAAGCTGTAAGGAATAAGCCTGCCAAATTTCAGCCTTCTACCTACACGGGAAGTTGGAGAATTAGTGATGAGTCAGTGAGTCAGTGAGTGAGTCAATGAGTCAGTGAGGGCTTTGCCTTTTATTAGTATAGATTTATCACCTATACTCAGCTCCAACATGACCCTGCTGAATGGAGAACAACAGCAGGAGGCACATGAGATGGCTAGCAATAACTAAACTTTCATTGCTCAGAATTTTTTCACAAGGAAAATTTCTATTTTTGTTAAACGTGCATTGAGTGTGTGATTTAATCTGCAACAAAAGCTGAATAGCACACATTTCTCTACATCTAACTCCTGCAGTTCCATGAAAAAGCAATGCTACCACAGATACATGAAGTGGGGAGATGCAAATGCATCACTGACAAACAACCACCTTCTGCTACCAGAAAAGCTTTAATTATTTGAATTATGGATTCAAAATGTGCTTGAAAGATACCTTAGGAATTTTGGACCACACTGACCTGACAACAATCAAGCAGTTCAACAGATTTTTTGGTCACATGTTGAAGCTGTAAAACTCCAGTTTCACTTCACCCTAAAGATGTTCTGCTAGATTGAGATCTGGACACTATGAAGACTGCAGGAGTAAACAGGTTATTGTGATGTTCATGGAACCAGTATGAGATGTTACATTCTACGTGACATGAAGCATTATTCTGTTGAAAGTCTTCATTTCTAAAAATCTATACTGTAAAAGAATGCACAAAGTTAGCAACACTTCTTTGGTAAACTAAAATTAATATTGTGTTTCAGGTACATGACAAGAATCTGCCCATGTCATGACTGACATTTTCTATAACTTTTCCTCAGTTCTTTGTGTGTTTGTAAATTATGTTATATATGTTTTGTGGGGTTTTGATACAGAGAAAAATCAATTTCTGTCCTTAGTTCCTCAATTAAACATTTATAGTGTCAGTCTATACACTGTTTTGTTTTATCAAATGGTAATGATGTTTTTGTGTGTTCACATCACTTGTTTCAATGAAAACAATTCCATAATAGGTCATTCTACAATATGCAACACTGGATAAAAACTACTAATTTTTGTGTGCAATCTTCATGTTTCTTTTGGTACTTGACTCCTTGCATAAATTCGTTTTTGACTTTGATTTCTGGTGAATGTTTTGGGCCCTGTCACTAGTGTTCTGACTTCAGGTTTTGACCTGGCGTTTCTTGTACATTTCTTGTCTTTTCTCCTGGTCTTTCTTTTTAAAAATTTTAACTGACTATCTTCAGTCAGCACACAAGTTACTGCGGGTCTCATTTGTGCATGAAGCTGCACTGGGCCAAATTTGTATTGCCTATTTAACCTTGTACAATATACAGTAGAACCCAGATTATTAGAGATAAATGTGGACTGATGCTACCATGGATAGCTGTAAACTTGGATAAAATGGATGACTGCTCTAGTGGTGATGCTACCAATACAAGAAGGAAGCTTTGTGCAGCTGATGGATGAATATCTTCATTTAGCTCACACTGCAAAGCACTCACCTCTTAGCCAGAGAAAGCGGTTTCACTGCTCACCACAACAAAAAAATTTGAATTGAAATGTTTCATAGTCTGAGTAGGCAATTCAACTGACAATATGGGTGGGATTTGCACTTAATGTCTGGAGTGTAGTGGTGATGCTAAACAGAGAAGGTAGGGGCTGTCACAGAAAGTGATCAGCTGGCGCACTACATTCACCAGGGATCACCAGGGAAGCGCACTGCTCACAGTTTGTTCAGAGATAGGCTTTGAACGTCTGACAGATGTAGCTCTCTCCATTTAGCTCATTCAGCAAAGCACTTATCTCTTAGCCAGAGAATATGGACCCACAGTTTCCATAGGTTGTTTATCACGGCACTTTGACATGTATAAAGACAAAAATCCTAAGCGAACACACCGACAATAGCCAAGGGATGCTGTTGGGGATGGACGACTGAGTCACAATCACAATTTATTTGAGAAATTCCAGTCTGGTTTCTGCACTGGTCATAGTACAGAAACAGCACTAACACATATTGTAAAAAAGATTCTGATATCCTCTGATGAAGGAAACTCCACTGCAATTATGTTGTTAGACTTAAGTGTAGTGTTTGACACCACTGACCATTCCATTTTACTGCACAGGCTAGAAAATAATGTTGGGTTTCTCCAATGTTGTCTAGTTGTCAACATTGTCAATGTTCTAGTTGTGTTAGTGAATTAAAGGAGTGAACAGATAAGAACTACTTGTCTTTAAATACAGATAAAACAGAGATGTTAATCTCTGGAGTGAATCACGCTGATCGCAACAATATTTTGTCACCATTTAACTCAGTTGGAACCACCATTAATTTTACTGAATCAGCCTGCAATCTAGGAGTTATCTTTGATTCTAGCATGTCATTTAAAGTGCACATTAAAAAATTGTCTAAATCACATTTCTTCCATCTTACAAATGTTGGGAAATTAAGGCATTTTCTAAATAAGCAGGATTCTGAGAAATTAATTCATGCATGTATTTCTAGTAGGATTGACTACTGCAATTCTGTGTTCACTGGACGTTCAAACTGCTCTTTATATGGCTTCCAGTTAATCCAAAATGCTGCTGCAAGAATTATTACAAGAACAAGAAAATACAAACACATAAATTCAGTTTTTAAATCCTTACACTGGCTCCTGGTTAAGTTTAGGGCAGATTTCAAAATCTTCATTTAAACATATAAAGCCTTAAATGGCCTAGGTCCAACTTACTTGTCTGAACTTATCATGACTTTCAAACCAGAACATAAATTAAGATCTCAAGATGCTGATCTGCTTATGATTGCAAGGACTAATAAAATAACAGTGGGAGGTACAGCTTTTAGTTACAGGGCCCCTAAACAGTGGCATGGTTTGCCTGCTACAATAAGAGATGCCCCTTAGGTCTCAAATCCTGGCTGAAGACTCACTACTTCAGTTTAGCATATCCTGACTAAAGCTGCTGATTAACTGTATTTACTGCATCTCTGTTGTTAGTCATTAGCACTAAAACATAAGTAATATGATAGTTATAATTTGTTATTAACCCTCTCCTATTCTGTTTCTCTTCTCGTTACTCAAATGTGGCACTTGGTGCCACTCCCTACTGCCAAGTTGTTTTGCCTACCTAAAGTAAAGCCAAGGTCTCCAGGACTCTGAAGAAATCCAAATTGTATTATGTTATATCATCTACTGTTGAATTCTGCTCTGTAATTGTAATATTTCCATTGCATTATTATATTGTATTGAGGATTACTTGAATTCTGTTTTGTATATTGTATTGTATTTACCCCCTCTTTTGACACCCACTGCATGCCCAACCTACCTGGAAAGGGGTCTCTTTTTGAACTGAGTTTTCCAAGGCTTCTTCCATTTTTTTTCCCTACAAGGTTTTTTGGGAGTTTTTCCTTGTCTTCTTAAATGGTCAAGGTTGGGGGGCTGTCAAAGCCCATTGCAGCACTTCTTGTGTGATTTTGGGCTATACAAAAATAAATTGTATTATATTGTATTGTATTGCTCAACCTTTTGCTCAGTCCAGTCAAGGTTAAAAGTACAGTATTTACACTCTCTGTACATTATTCACAGCAAACCTTTTACGAATGATAACTATTTCATTACACTTTCAGGTTTGCCTCGGATAATGCAAAATCTCTGTATATTGGGGCATGGGAAATAGGGGTTCTACTGCATTATAAATCCAGATTACCTACAGAGAACACCCTGCTTAGGCAGCAATGAGGATTAACCCAGAAAGCAAGTTCTGTGAGGCAGCAGCACCATTTTGCCACCCACAATCTAATGTCAGGCATGCACATTCTCCACACCACCACACTATCACCAATAGCTTGTACTATTAACAAAAGGCCGGAAGGATTCATGGGTTTATGCTGAAAAATTTTGATCCCATCACTCCAAAGCTGCATCTGATTTGTCAGACCAGGCAAAAGTTGTAACCGCATGATTAACTGTTTGATGGAACACATTACTTACATTTAACAAGCATATATACCTAATAAAGTGTCAAATGAGTCAACATGTTATTACAGTCAGTCAGTAATCTTCCAACCCACTATATCCTAAAACAGGGTCAACAGAGTCTGCTGGAGCCAATCAATTAGCATCACCACCTTCAAGTGAAAACTTTCATAACTAAAACTGTTTGCAGAAGAATATGACATGTTCACTTTAAAGTAAAAGTCAAGCAGGAACCTTGCCTTAAAGTGCTGTTTAGAGTAATGATGCAACTAGCTAATTTCATTTACAAGGAGACTACAAGTGTGAGTAGAGGTAGTATTAAGAATTGCTGCTTTAGCTAAACTCATCTGAAACTCTTCAAGTAACATCTAATAAATGCAGTACTGAATTTCTTGGTCCAGGTCCCTATTTAACCACATTCTTAGGCAAGTATTCTGTAAATTTGCATGCTGAGGCTACACTGAATACTATTTAATGTAAACTTCGACAATAAGGGTCTAAAATTGATTTAATCGCAGTTTCACACATTACCTCTTTTACATGCACACTCAGTCTTTATGTACTTGTAGCTTTTACATTCCTTCACTTTTAAGGCAACTGAACATGAAACCATAGTTGACGGAGCCATTTACAATCTCTATAAGGAGTTTAAATAAATAACATGAAAACTCTTCTTTATCCTTAATTTATTCATATTGAATTATTTATGATAATTATTTATGTTGCATTATTTTGCTCACTTATGTATCCAAAGCAAAATTTGATTTGAACAACAAAGCATGCGGCTGTAAGCTACCCTGATGCAACAGGCTACATTTAATATTAAATAAGAATTAATTAACCTGCTATGTATGTAGCTGATATCAGAATTTGCACTACTTCTTTTCCAGATCACTTGATAATTAAGTGTGATTATAAACTGTAACTAGTTAAGCCCTTCCTTACTGTAATATATAACTTTTACTGTGCTGTCATTACATCACATTAGGATTTAACATACCGGTAATCTTGGAAAAGTACATAAGTAGCATCAACAACATTTAAACAAAGACACTTACAAGGTCATTCAGTAGGTTGATTGATAACAATTCACTCAATTGCCAAGTCTAAAATGCTCTACAGCTGGCTGAAATCCATTCTTATTACTTAAAGAAACATCACTTTTTAGTGAGATGGTCACATTTTCCTTAGAAATAAACGGAAAAACAAATTTACTTTTTTGATGTCATGAATTTTTTTTTTTGCATGAAGAAAAGTCCACTTTTTTGGCACAGATTTATCATGTCTAGGAAATGGGAAAATGTTGAGAGTTTTGGCATAACTTTCATTTTTTCAGTATCCCTTCACCTGTCAATTTAGGAATAACTCGATGCAACTTAGATCCAGTGCACAACACAACTCACAGTGATAAAACATTGTGTGCTTTAGTGTTTACAGTTGCCCTAACATCATGTATGAAGACTCTAGGAGAAACCCACGATCTAGGACAGGCAAACCCCACACAGCAGCTTAGCATTATGATACCAAACCTTTAGACTTTGACACTATATTAATTTATAGAAGGCAACAGCTTTATTTATTCTGTCATGTTAATGTTTCATATTTCAGTTGAATTTCATATACTTCATTACTATATCAGAAGTAACTTTTGTGGCCACTAAAGCTTCAGACTACATATTACTAGTATTTAAAGTTTGCAGATGGAGAGAGGCATGTGCACTAACATGGATATTACAGAGCTAATTTCACATTCCACTAGGATTTCCATACTTTAAAACAAATATACAAATATAAACAGCACTAATATCTAGTTGTTGATGTGTCCACATTCTGTATATTCTAAAATATTTTGTCACTTTATCCCTGTCTGCACTTTCACTTTGGTTACCACTTGACAACCTCTGAGTGATTGATACAGTGTCACAAAATGGATAAAACAAAAAAGAGATGTCCATCAGTAGTGCAACTGCTTCTACGTAGATTTGGCTGTGTGGGAAATGTGCTTGAACATCATAAATCATGCTCATTAGAGGGTCACCCTCCAGGTTCTACCCAGGCATGCAATTTCACTTCGGGCCAAGAGGGGACACTGCCTCTGGCGCTGACGTCCGGGGGGTGCAGTGAGTGTGTATGCCTGATGAGCCCAGAATATATATATATATATATATATATATATATATATATATATATATATATATATATATATATATATATATATATATATAGATATATATATATATATATATATTAATATATATAATATATATATATGCAAGACATTTTCTACACTTCAGTAATATTAAATACTAGCAAAATACCCGCGCTTCGCAGCGGAGAAGTAGTGTGTTAAAGAAGTTATGAAAAAGAAAAGGAAACATTTTAAAAATAATGTAACATGATTGTCAAAGTAATTGTTTTGTGTATTTGGCGGCAGCGTCACGAAGTTGTTTTCGGCAGCTGCATCAGAAAATGTACCACAACGTCTGACACGCCTCCTTTTTACTGTTTTCTCACAGCTTGGATTGCTGCTGTCATATATATATATACACACACACATATATATATATATACACATACATACATACATACATACATACATACACATATATAGATATATATATATATAGACATATATATATATATATATATATAGACATATATATATATATATATAGATATATCTATATACATATCTACATATCTATATACATATCTACATATACACATATATATGTATATATATATTATATACACATACATACCTATCTACATCATATATTCACACACATACATACATACACACACAAATTATATATATGTGTGTGTGTGTGTGTGTGTGTGTGTGTGTGTGTGTGTGTATATATACACATACATATACTTGTGTGTATGTTTGCATGTGTCTATATGTGTGTGTATAGGTTTGGTCACTGAGTGCAAGGGAAAAATAATAAATTATAGTCTATAAGTTATTAAACAGTAAAACATTAACGTTTTAAGAAGTACAGGTACATTGAAATTACATTTTCTATGTGAACATTCAAATTTGTGCCTCCTCGATTGTGAATCGCCTTAATATTATTTTGCCGTGGTGTAGAAAAGGGGTCCCGTGTTTGCACTTGTCTGGGCTATAGCGCAGGGGGAGGATGAAAAAAATTAAAAGTGCTCACTTTGACTTAAGGCAGAAGCGCAGTCAGCGTCTCAAAGGCCGGCACAGCTATGCACGCTGCTGGCTGCTCGACTTTTGCTGGGCAGGAGACCCCAGTTTGCAGACACGTTCATGATATCAAAAGTCTCAGCTCTTTGGAGGTCATTCATATATATATATATATATATATATATATATATATATATATATATATATATATATATATATAGCAAAATACGCGCCTGGCAGCGGAGAAGTAGTGTGTTAAAGAAGTAATGAAAAAGAAAAGGAAACATTTTAATAATAACGTAACATGATTGACATTTTCATGAGTGTTGCTGTCATATATATGCCTGCCTAAATAAGTCACCCTCGCTTTGCTCTTACTTTTTTACCGTTCATTTAATCATGGCTAGTGGTGGAAAAATTATAAAATGGAAGGAGGATGGCTTTACCAAAACAATTATTGATGGCGAATCGATTATTCATAAAGCTTGAATTGGTGATCTGTTTTTCTGTGTTAACCTCATATTTTTCATACTTCTTCTCAAACTAAGGTGGTGCGAGGGTAAAATGAATCGGGATGCGCTGATCAATGTAATCCGTGTACCAGGAAATCATGCATTGACAAAAGCTCCCCTTTGCTTGTAATGCAAAGTGTGATTAAATGCATTATTTTTTAACGCGTTATTTTTTTATGCATCGAAGCTTCTCGGCTGTGCTTGTGCTAAGAAAAGGAAAGATTTTAAAAATAACGTAACACGATTGTCAATGTGACCTTTTGTAAGTAGTGCCTGGAGGATTCAGTGTGTAGAAACTCTATAGAGACAGCGTGTGTATTAACTTGTGGATTTTTCTGTGAGTATTTGGTGGCAGTCTGAGGAATTTGCTTCGGAAGACAGTCACAGCGTTAGCCGCGGAGCTCAGCTCAGAGCAAAATGAGGTGGGAGGGGAGATGATGACGTGACTCCCCCACCCGCCTTAACTGTCAATCCCCACAAACACAGTCTCGAATTTGCATAAGCACACCCTTCACCTACAATTTTAACTTAGTTACAAAGTGATCAAAACTCGTTTATATCCTCGTCCTCTCATTAAACTTGTATCCCGCATTACCTGTGTGTATGTGAAACGCCAGCGGTAGCCTGTCTATGAACTTAATTTAAAGTTTAGGTTTACACCGTGCTTTCTTTCCGAGCTGGCAACACTCATGAATATATGGTAGTATATGTCACTCGCTCGCTTCTTATTGTTTCGCTGCCTTCTCAATTATATAATGCATGTTTTCTTGAGCGCTTTTTTGAGGTCTTCCTGGTTTTCTATGTACTGCGTGATTACGTGGGAGGCGTGATGATGTCACACGAAACTCCGCCCCCACGGCGTTGAAGCTCATCTCCATTACAGTAAATGGAGAAAACTGCTTCCAGTTATGACCATTACGCGTAGAATTTCGATATAAAACCTGCCCAACTTTTGTAAGGAAGCTGTAAGGAATGAACCTGCCAAATTTCAGCCTTCCACCCACACGGGAAGTTGGAGAATTAGTGATGAGTCAGTGAGGGCTTTGCCTCTTATTAGTATAGATTGAAAGATACTTTATAAAATAAAGAGTGAAGAATTGACAATGCACATCCAGAACAATTATTTTTAATAACAACTAGGGGGCTTCGCTCTCCAACCCTCGTGTTTGGTTTTCTGGATACACACTTGTAAGATTTTTTTTTCTTTGAATTGTTGCTATTTCATTAGTTTCACTTTTATTTCAGAAATTCTGTAAAAACAATATTTGGAATCTTACATGTCCCAATATGCTGAATCTTTTAAATGACGTCTGTGAGACTTGTGTTTAATGACTTTGTACCATAATTTAGAATAGGTTTCTCTGTTTGGAATTTAAACACAGACAAAACGATCCACATCATCAGCAGTTAATCATTTTTTTTTTTTGCAAAGTAACTAATAAATGCATGTGAGTTAAACCCCGTTTTTGAAATTCTCTGACTAATTTCCTTTTGTTTGTGTCAATGTGATCTGTGCTATCTTTTTTTTGATACTGTAGCGACTGATGTAATAAAATTTTACAAAAGTTCTACTTTAACAATCGCCAAGTGCGTAACCCCAAACACAACTTTCTAGCACCCTCTCCAACCCCTCCTCCCACGGGTCTCGGCTCACCCTTACTGCATCAATCAGCACCCAGCTATCAGTCTTCCGTGCTGCTCTCTGCCGTCCCTTATTGGACCTAACAGTTACTTAAAACAAAAAAGGCTTCAGCTTGGCTGGGACGCTACAATACTTTCGACTGTTATTGCTTTCATATTCTGTACCTTTCTCTGCATATGTATCGCGCCTTGGATCTCTTTTCTCCACGCTGCTCTTTCTTCTTTGCTGAGAGGACAGGATCTGTGTGTGCCACTTTACTTTACATGACTGAATGTTTTGCTGGCTGGCCGTGCTCCTATTTGTTAAGAAGGGCGTGTCTTGCAAGAATCTTATGTTCCACGTTCCCACGAGACTACCCTGGGACAATCTCTTGGCACCAAGTTTCATGTTTACGGTCCCCGCGGGACTCTGCATGGCCAGTCTTTTTTGTCTCGCGGGTCTTCAAAATGCCTTTCGAGAACTTCCGAGAATATCCCGTATCGTCACTTTGATTTTCCATTGCACCAGGATTTTTTTTATATATATAGAGAGATATAATAATATTTCTTAACATTTTATTGCACTTTTCCCACTACTCAAATCACTTTTTACAAGGAGTTGGGGAACCACTTCAGTCACCAGCATTTTGTGGCATCCACCTTCATGCCATAATCCCGACTGCTACAACAATAAACTCATCCCTTGACAATGGCTCTGTGCCGCTCACTTTTAAAATCACTTCTGTAACCCCAATGTTAAAAAGTCTGGTCTTGATGCTGACAGTCTTAACAATTTTCGACCTATTTCCCATTTACCTTTCCCGTCAAAAGTTCTTGAGTATGTTGTAGCCTCCCAGCTCACCAATTATTTAACCACTAATAACTTGATAGAACCCTTTCAATCTGGTTTCAGGGCGCAGCACAGCTGTGAAACTGCTCTGCTACAGGTAACCAATGATTTGCCTATGGCAGCAGACTCTGGACAAACCAGCATACCTGTATTAATTCTGTTAGACCTCAGTGCAGCATTTGACACTGTCAGACATGACATTCTACTGTCCAGAATGGAGAATATGCTGGGTATCTCTGGCATTGCCCTCCACTGGTTCAAGTCCTATCTGACCGATAGGCAAGAGTTTGTTAGTCTTGGCAACAACAGATCCAGGTAGGCGCCAGTCACACAAGGAGTTTCTCAGGGCTCTGTCCTCGGCCCCCTTCTCTTCTGTATTTATATGCTTCCCCTTGACCATATTATCCGTAGCTATTGACTGGGTTATCATTTTTATGCAGATGATACTCAACTCTACTTCAATGTTAAAAGTGGAACTTCATCAAAGCTTTCTCAGCTCACAACCTGCATCAGTGAAATTACAACCTGGATACAGCAGAACTCTTTAAAATTAAATTGCAACAAAACTGAACTCCAAATCGGGACTAAAATGCAACTTTAAAAAATGAGCTCCTTCCCAGTCCATCTTGGCAGTAATCTTATCAGACCTGCCTCTACTGCAAAGAATCTTGGTGTCATTTTTGATTCCTCCCTTTCTTATTCCGCCCACATAAGTCACATTAAGAAACTTTCTTACTTTCACTTCCGTAACATATCACGTGTTCGCTCCTTCCTCTCCTTTTCTAATGCTGAGAAACATGTCCATGCTTTTATCACATCCTGCATTGATTATTGTAACTCGCTGCTGGAAGGTGCCCCTTCTAATCTCATATCACAGCACCAGCTTATTCAAAACTCAGCTGCAAGAGTCCTTACTCAAACCAGCAGCAGTGAGCACATCACACCCATCCTGCTCCGTCTTCACTGGCTCCCTGTGTCTTACATAACTGAATATAAAATCCTACTAATAACCTATAAAGCCTTAAATAACCTCACGCCAAACTACATCAGTGACCTCCTCCATCACTATGTGCCTGTCCGCCCATTAAGGTCCTCTGACTCTGGCAATCTTGTTGTGCCCCACACTAATCTACACTCCATGGGTGACAGGACCTTCAGCTGTATAGCACCCAGACTCTGGAATAACCTACCGAAATTAATTAGATCAGCTGACTCCATGAATTCTTTTAAAAAAACAATTCAAAACTCATCTGTTCAGGAGGCTTTTACCTCTACTTGACTTTATTACCCTTCTCTCAGTTTACCTCTCTGTCAAGATGCTCATGTAACCTGTGTGTGTGCTAGACCATCAATTTTGTTGTCTGTTATGCTTTCTTCTTCTTTTTTTACTCTGAATTCACTGTCATAATCTTCTTTATTTATTTATTTGATTTGTATAATGCTATATACTGTATACCCTGCCGTTCTTTCTTATATTCTGTAAGTGCCTTGAGCACATTGGCAACCATTCTTGCACCAGTAACCTCACCACATATTAGCTATTATGTGGTGAATTGGTGAAAGAAAGTTGGCCAATTAGGGACAGAGTTGATTAAGGGGCCAGAATGTGGCTGTGGTGGCAATTTAGCCTGGATATTGGTATACATCTGACTATTTACAAAGGATACCAGGGATTGTTTATGACCACAGGGAGTCAGGACCTTGGTTTTACATTTCATCTGAAGGATGGTGCCAATTTTACGATATAGTATTCTCGTCACTGCAATGGGGAAATGGGATCCACAAACAGACCACAGGGTAAGCATTCCATGATGGAGTCTTCAACTCCTCTTCTAGCAGCAACCCCATCTTTCTCCTAGATAGTCCCCCATTAAAATACTGGGTGGGTCTGAACATGCTTAGCTTGAGGTGGATTACCTGTTCTGAAGTGCATAAAGTATGGCTGCTGTATTTTCATGTTAATCTCTCAAAACTGAACAGATTCGTCTAGAATTTATTGCAATTGTTTGCATACAAAGTGTTTTCTTAATTTATGAATTTTTACAGACAAGCAAACCTAAACTTTTTTACAAGCACAGAGACTATTCTAAACTAAAGTCTCACTAACAACAATGTATGTATCAAGGACAGCATGAAAATAAATTTGACTCTTATACATTTATGAACAAGTTTCAATTTGAAGCATCAGTTACAAAGGTTAAAAATATGCTTGTTCTCAATATGATGTACAAGAAAGGGACATATCAATTAAAATGTCTTTTTGGCTTTAATCTCTTCACATTATAATTTTTGTGCAAGTTCAAAGCTTTTTAGCTTATAGTCTATTTCATTTTGAGTTTTTTTAGTAGCAAAGATCTTAGAAGTATGAAATGCTATGTCAGTCTATAGTAAAAGCACAAAGTAAAAGGATTAATGCTTCATCACTAAAGGGAGAGCAAAGTGCTCTACCAATTACGTTCTATACAGCTGCATTAGGAAGTCAGAATCAATTGCATCTTGGTTTTCAAAAATCATCCCCAGGAAGAAGTACTAAAGTTGAAGGATATGAGTCATCATCAGAGGAAATCTTTTTAGTCTAAGGGAAACAGAAACTAATTATAGAGCTGACAGAAAAATCTGAAATTACAAAGAATTTATATTGCTGGTTTCAAAAAGTACAATAAAAATAGTGCAATGCGTAAGGGCAACTATCTGCCATTTTCCCAATGGTTATGGGTAAAGCGGCATACAGTACCTAAGGATCATTTAAGCCTCAAACATGCCTTAAAAATGAGCTAATTCCAGTGATTTGCTTGAGGTGCAAAGTGTATTATTCTGTGTTTGCCTCCGTTTCCCTACTAGTTGTGTTATGTTGTTGTCCAGCTTAAAGAATGATGTTTTTTTCCCAAATCATTCAAAATAATGTGACAATCTACACTGGCTGCATGGATGCTTTTGGGCTTCGTGGCTTGACAATTACTTCACTCATCACTTTATGCTGTTCAAGAAAACTTCCTAACAGTAACATTTATGTCAATACTGAAGGATTGCTGAATACTATACATTTCAGATACTGAAATATTAAGTCAATTATGTTACACATTTATTGTGAAATATATGGGGTATAAAGCAGTTTTATATAAATTAATTTCCTTTTACCGAAGGTCAAGTGTAATTATGTACAGTATTTTGCCAATGTGTCAACAGGCAAAAAACTAAAGTAACTAAAATAAACTGTCACTACTGACTGAGAGTGTGTTTACTCTATGATGGCAAACACTCTGTCCAGGTAAAGGTCCTGATTTCTGCCAGTAGCTGCAGGGTAAGCTCTTGTTTCCAACCGTACTATTGGGTTAAGCGGGTTCAGCAAACAGAATAATAGGTGGAGTGGAATGATTTTAATTCTTACTTGGTCTAGAAGCAGAAAAACATACAGTACATGGTTAAAAAATGGAGATATGAAAAAATGTAAATTATGACATAATAAAGGCTCATTTTTGTTATGTTAAATATTTTAATTAAATAGCACATTAATTACTTAACTAAAATTATGTCTGCTCTTTGGATTTTGTGAGATGATTTTGCTGTGAAGCTCACAGTATGGTGAAAAGATCAAAACATTTGACTTAAACATAGTTTAGAAGTGAGAGGTATTCTATGGATCAAAGTGGCTACAGCTATGAAGGACAAAAACTCTACCCATGACCCACACTAATTAAAATGTATTTGCATGTTAAGAACTTAAAAATGTAAAAGTGGAAAATGAAAATTCAAAGAGCAGCAGGTGGTGCCAGTGCTTATATGTGTTTTACTGTTCATTTTTGCAACTTCATTGCTGTTTAGGCTGAAAACGAAATGGCGTTATTTCATATTCATTTTAATATTTGCAGCATTCTTGCATGTAGACTTTGAAACATAAATAGCAAAGGCACAATGAATTTTCATTGCATAGTTTTAATTTTCTTGTCCTTTTTTGCAGAAAATGCCTCCTTTATAAGACAAGACAAAAAAAGGGATGGATTGAAAAACAAAAGCCAACTAACTGCTGATAAGTGGGATGCTGGTGTAGCATGAGTGTAAAGTAAACTACTGGAATTGTTCTGCTTGAAAATCACATAAGAAATTGATGTCTAAAACATAGCTAAATAGTTATGTGTGTTCCTGAAATTAAACTTTTGCTTTCAGCAATCAGCTTATTCAAGCTAGACCTAGAAGATTTGCCGCAAACCACTGTGAACAACAACAGAATTTAAGCTATTTGAACGAAACCATACCAATTATCATCCTTGTTCCAGAAGATACACAAGCAGTCTATGAAAGAGCACAGATGTTAAAGAGAGCTAAATAATTATTATAAAACAGAAGCGGAGTATGAATGAATTAAAAAAGAACCACAGATGTTAAAGAGAACTAAAGAATTAATAGGAAACAGAAAAAAAACTCATATTGTAATGTAAGGTAAGTAATAGCTGCAGAACTTTTAGGTCATTCTAGATGTTTGATTCCGATGCATTTATCCAAGGTGACTTACTAAAAATAGTATTTAATTTTTTTTACAATTAATTGTAGTACTAGGTTGTTGTACCGTGTTAGCCATTATGAATGTAGAGAAAAGCCAAGCAAAATGACACCTTTTATTGGCTAACTAAAAAGATTACAATATGCAAGCTTTCGAGGCAACTCAGGCCCCTTCTTCATAAATCTTGCCTGAAGAAGAGGCCTGAGTTGCCTCGAAAGCTTGCATATTGTAATCTTTTTAGTTAGCCAATAAAAGGTGTCATTTTGCTTTACAATTAATTGTAATTACAATTAAACTTAGGTGACATACTCAAGGTCAGATGGGATTTAAAACTGGAAAATTTGCGATTTAACATTTGTTGACGAAACAACACACTGCCTTTTTAAACCTGAACATATTTTTCCAACATTGTTCTTTTATCACTTAGTCTAGACATCGCCTAATGAAATTAACAACAGATGCACTAGAGGTGCAACAATGAGATGACCCCCAAAACAGGAATTATTTAACAGGTGGAGGCCACTGACATTTTTCCCTCCTCATCTTTTCTGACTGTTTCTTCACTAGTTTTGCATTTGGCTACAGTCAGTGTCACTACTGGTAGCATGAGGCGATACCTGGACCCTACAGAGGTTGCACAGGTAGTCCACCTTCTCCAGGATGGCACATCAATACGTGTCATTGCCAGAAGGTTTGCTGTGTCTCCCTGCACAGTCTCAAGGAGACAAGCAGTTACTCTAGGAGAGCTGGAGAGGGCCATAGAAGGTCCATAACCCATCAGCAGGACCAGTATCTGCTCCTTTGGGCAAGGAGGAACAGGATGAGCACTGCCAGAGCCCTACAAAATGACCTCCAGCGGGCCACTGGTGTGAATGTCTCTGACCAAACAACCAGAAAGACTTCATGAGGATGACCCAAGGGACCCATGTCCTCTAATTGGCCCTGAGCTCACTGCCCAGCAGCATGCACCTCGATTGGCATTCGCCATAGAATACGAGAATTGGCAGATGTACCACTGGTGCCCTGTGCTTTTTACAGATGAGAGCAGGTTCACCCTGAGCACGTGACAGAAGTGAAAGGGTCTGGAGAAGCCATGGAGAACATTATGCTGCCTGTAACATCATTCAGCATGAGCAGTTTGGTGGTGGGTTAATGATTGTCTGGGGAGGCATATCCATGGAGGGTCACACAGACCGCTACAGGCTTGACAAAGGCACCTTGGCTGCCATTAGGTATCAGGATGAAATCCTTGGACCCATTGTCAGACCCTATGCTGCTACAGTGGCTCCTGGCGCATGACAATTCCTGGCCTCATGTGGTGAGAGTATGCAGGCAGTTCCTGGAGGATGAAGGAATTGATACCATTGACTGGCCACCACACTTTCCTGACCTAAATCCAATAGAACACCTCTGGGACATTATGTTTTGGTCCATCCAATGCCACCAGGTTGCACCTCAGACTGTCCAGGAGCTCAGTGATGCCCTGGTCCAGATCTGGGAGGAGATCTCCCACAACACCATCTGTCATCTCATTAGAAGCTTGCACCGATGTTGTCAGGCATGTTTACAAGAACACAGGGGCCATACAAAGTTCTGCGTACAATTTTGAGTTGCTGCAATTAAATTTTGGCAAAATGGACTAGCCTGCCACATAGTTTTTTCACTCTGATTTTTGGGGCGTCTTAGAATTCAGGGCTCTGTAGGTTGATCATTTTCATTTCCATCAAACAATGTGGCATCCTTTCGTTCCTAACACATTACCCAGTCTATATCAGTATAGATATCCAGGAGGATTTCTTTTTCCCATTGAGATCTGATGTGTTTTCAAAGTGTTCCTTTAATTTTTTGGTATTACACATGGTATCAAAGCAGTAGATATTGCACACTGTGTTCTTAAGGTAAGGCTTAGAATCCAAGTTAGCAACAGTCATGCTTAAACTGTAAGAGTTTCCAATATGTATTGTGAGAAAACTTGTTTTATTCACCAAGTAATTATTCCATGTTGTTACCTAATAAAATATAGTAAATTATATCTCAAGACTCCTTAAAAAAACTGCCATGTAATTATTTTAAGAGAAAACCTTTTCACTTGCTGAATGACTCATTAAAAAGTTTGGCTATTAAGAACAAATTTAGGTCTTAACTCAGAATGTAATGTTTACAGAACTGGATTCTTGTGACTTAATTTACTGCTACTAACGGGGCTGACATGTAGATTTCCAAATGCTAACAGCATCTGAGAAAATAATTCACAGCACCAAGACTTTGCCTCCAAGTTCAGCCAAATGCAAAGTAAAAAGTTTCCACAGGAAAAACGTGCTGGTCAGTGACCAGTAGTCATCTGGCCACAGATAAATATCTACCTAATGTCTCCATTTGTTTAAGATCTGCTCATCTCATCCTCACCCTAGTCACCATTAAGCTTAGTGGTTTCTACTTGCCAGCAAAGAAAAATAATAAATTGTAACACTGGAATTGTTCACTAACTGCATGAAATAAGCAACAAAAATGAAGATTTGAGTTTTCTAATTCTGAAAGAACTCCTCTTTAATAAAGTCACAATAAAACTATATGGAGTGGACATCTGAGTAGGTCAATCAGAAGCTAAGGTTGTGACATAATAAATAAATTACCAGAAATTCAGAGGTACCTTTAAACACAACAGTTTATACTTGGCAACAATCAGCTAAGTACCTATACTCCCACAATATAAATCAGCACAAAGTTGAACTGTTCATGCTGGACTGTAAGTATGAAAAAATCTTCAAGACTAAGCAAAATCCTAAAATTCCGTGTGTTAATTTGACTTGCAATTCCAATTTGGCCTTGGGTATATACAATGGGGGAAAGAAGTATTTGATACCCTGCAGAATATGTAAATTTGCTCACATACAAAGAAATGAACAGTCTCTAATTTTTATGGTAGTTTCACTGTAATTGAGAGAGACAGAATATCAATCAAACATCCAAAAACACAAAACATAAAAGTTAAAAACTGATTTGCATATCATTGAGTGAAATAAGTATTTGATCCGCTACAACCCAGCAAGAATTCTGGCTTCCACAGATCAATCAATCAATCAATTACAGATAGCCTGATCTCAAATCTTTATGTTTATAAAGCACACCTGTCTACAGAATCATTTTTTTCCATTCCATCCTATCCACCACCAAGACCAAAGAGCTGTACAAAGACCTCTCTTTGTAGACCTGCACAAGGCTAGAATGGGCTACAAGACCATCAGCAAGAAGCTTGGTAAGAAGGTGACAACTGTTGGTGCAATTATTTGGAAATGGAAGAAATATAAAGTGACCATAAATTGGCCTCGGTCTGGAGAAGGCACATGTACAGGCCCGTCTTAAGTTGCCAGTGAACATCTGGGCCTGTACATGTGCCTTCTTGAGCAGGGTGACCTTGCTGGTGCTGCAAGATTTCAATCCATTACAGTGTAGTGTGTTACCAGTGGTGTTCTTGGCGACTGTGGTCCCAACTGCCTTCAGATCATCAACAAGCTCCTCCCATGTAGTTTTGGGCTGATTCCTCACCTTTCTCATGATCATCTTCACACCATGAGGCAAGATCTTCCATGGAGCTCCAGACTGAGGGCAATTGCTGATTATTCAACAGTTATCACCTTCTTACCAAGCTTCTTGCTGATGGGTCTTTTAGCCCATTACAGCCTTGTGCAAGTCTACAATCTTGACCCTGATGTCCTTTGACAGCTGTTTCTTCTTGTCCATGGTGGTGGAGAGGATGCAATGGAAGAAATTGATTCTGTGGACAGTGTGCTTTATAAACACATGAACAAATTGGGCAGCCATTTGAGCCAAGGGACACTGCAAAGCTGTGTGGTGGCCGGGCAGTGAAATGCCCCCCTCTGCCCCATCCAGCCTCAGTCCAGTCAGGAGCAGTAGCTGCGGTGGCGTGGTGGGTGGGCAGTAAACCACTCCGCTTCACCCCATCAAGCCTCCATTCTGCACACGCATGATTGCCGCGCACCCAGCCTCCCACTGAGAATGAATGGGCTGCAGCTCCCACCATCCCATTCATTAACTGGAGCCCCCCGAGGGACACTACACTATGCTAGCAGCAAAACCGCCTCCCTCCAGTCACCGCTTGCAGCATCTCCAGGCCGGAGATGACTTAGCGACAGTTACTGAGGAGCCTGAGTCGCATAGACAGATGAAGGAGCAGTTGCGGCCCCGTCCGTAAGTCATATGTCGGATGTCCGTAACTCTGGAACTACCTGTATAAGGGTGGCTGCCCCAAACCTTGCTATGGCTCTTTGTGGAGTTTGTGACACAAGTTAAGATAAGGAGTATCTGTAATTGACTTATTGATTGATTGCAATCTGTGTGTCCCATGGGCACACAGTCAATCTGTGAGAGCCAGAATTCTGGCTGGGTTGTAGGGGTTCAAATACTTATTTCTCTCAATGACATACAAATCAATTTAGAACTTTTATGTAACATTTTTTTTCTGGATTTTTGGTTGATATCCTGTCTCTATTAAAATGAAACTACCATAAAAATTAGAGACTGTTCATTTCTTTGTAAGTGAGCAAACTTACAAATTCAGCAGGGGATCAAAAACATGTCCTGCACTGTACGAATATGGATTTGTTCAACTCACTGGGTTCTGTCATAGAATAGTGTCCCAGTTAGGGTTTGCTCTTTACTTGTGCCTGATGATGCCATGATAAGGATTAAATGAGGTTTTTGAATGTAATGTTCTTTTGTCCACTACAGCGCCACAGGGAACTGGAGCCTATACTGTCAGAAAGTCAGGAACTAACCCTGAATGAGATGACAGTTTATTATGGATAATTTATTTGATTCTGTGACTTATTCAAAGATTAGATAGGATGGTTCATGTTGGCACATCAGGATTTGGAAATGCTGTGTGAAACAAACAACAGTCATTAGTATAAAATTTAACTGTAAACTATTTAAACATGAATAACGGGACAGTTTAAGCATGAGGTTAAGACATGGAATTTGAAAGATAGTTTGTATCTGAAGAATTTTATAATAGTACAGTACCATGAGTAATAAACCACTCTACACCTCAGCATGTAGGAGCATGTTCAAATGACCTATGAAACCCACTACTAAAATCATGCAAACCTGTCACTGTGTATGTAGTTGCAGCACATAATATCTGAAACATTCCTAAAAAATAATTTCCTCTTCAATTTTAATCCCTTTAAGTGTTATTATTTAAACATGTGTAACTGTTACTCAACCTTCTACCATTGGTTCACACTCCTGGCAGACTGATTTAACACAATTAACCATAAAAAAAATTACATAAATAAATATAATTTAAAAGTCATCCAAGTATAATTACTGGAATATATCCAAAAACACTTTTCTGACTTCAATACAAAAATAAAGGCATAAGGAGAGTTAAAAAGTGATCTTTGTGACAGCATAGAAAAGGATGCACAAACTACACAGAACATGGCCTGCATTCCAGTGAACACTGCTGTCAGGCGCCACCACCACTTGTTTATGATACAGCCTAGCACATCAGGATGAACACTGAAATTACGGAACGGATGGAAATGCTCAGCTCCTCATTAATCAAGCAATTACTGGAAACTAAACATGCTAAGTAAAAAATAAATACAACTGAGGTTTAAGAATGCTAGACTGTGGCAGCAGTTTGGCAAGTCTTTAACTCAAATTATAGCACCTTATAAAAGGTAATTTCCTGACTGGAAACATATAATAAAAGTCAAATTAACTAGCACACTTGGGTGGTAAATATTTTTACCTAAAATTAATTTATTGCATCAAGTGAGACATTGCAGATGCAATGCTGGAAACAAGAGAATTCATCAGCTGCCAAGTGACACAAATCAAAGTCAAAAGCAAAATTATACTGTAGTTCAGAAATGAACAGCATGTTTTCATAAAAAGAAAACTTCTCAATGAGAAAGCCTCACTGGCCTTGTATTAATGAAGAGGGTATGTGTGTGTGTGGTGTCTAGTGTTATGTATTAACTTGAGCCTATTGATACTGGAAAAAGATTTAATTCCCCAAGATCACACACCCATGACCCTTAATATTTGCCATTTAGCCCACTTCTAAAAACAAGTATCAGTGATGCCTCAGTCCAGTTCAAGTCAGAAGCTAGTGTCTTGAATGCCACAATTCCCCAATAGTGGAACTCCCTAATCTGAGCTTCAATAATTGAACTTTCTTTGTAGCACATCAAAAACTATGTTAAACACACTAAAGACCTGATCTAAATTTAAGTACCATGTGCAATTATGGTCAAAAATAGCTGACATCTATTCAAGAAGTTTTCCTGTAAGTAGTGATATATCACTATATATATATTCAGTGATCCCTCGCTATATCACGCTTCAACTTTCGCGGCTTCACTCTATCGCGATTTTTTTCTCATACATGCTTACGTCACTACGCATGCGCTTTCTGAGAACTTTTATCTAAGCCCTACGATGGCTCCTAAACGTGCTGCTTTTTCTAAGCCTTCTGACAATAAAACTAAGCGCCGGAGAAAGATGCTTACTATCCAGGAGAAGGTGAAACTCTTGGATATGATCAAAGATGGCAATACCCTACAAAAGCCTCCTCACGCATATGAAAAGATATCAAGATGTTCTTCAGCCGCGCACCCAGATACCCACTGCCTACTCTTAGTACTCCTTCAGCGGAAGAAGACAACGACGCACCTGCTGAAGATACTGCACCACCTCTGAAGACTCTCCTACTGAGGTTGTGCCTTCATAGGTTAGTGGTTGTGTGTAAGAACTGTGTGTGTGTGTGTAATTAAATGTACAGTACAATAATCTACTATATAAAAGCGGTCGGGATTGTCCTACGGCCCCGTGAGTGCAAAGCGCAGCGGTATTCCGGTTATCACAGACTTACTACTTGCGGCTTGCAGTATGAAGTGACGCGATGTGAGCAGAGTTCTGGTGCTCCCATCGTTCCCTTGCTTTTGTGCGCGATGCGCTGGAAAAATAGACAAAATTATGTCTCTGGAAATAATTAATGTTGATGGAGTACAAATACCTCACCGCGTAGTAAATATCAGGGGAGATGGTGCTTGCTTATTCTCATCTATAGCCTATTTAGTGCATGAAACTCCATCGTTAGCGGTACAGATTCGGGCTGACATTGTACGACTTTGGACAGGCACTTGAGGGGATAAAAACACGTACGTTTTCGGGAGATGTTATGAATGGGCACTTTGATGTTCTCATTCCCTACACTTACATGCCTGATGTACACATGGAGCGCACAAAAATTGAGGATAAAAGTCGGTCGCCTTAAAAGGCGTGTGAGCCTAGTAATAATATGATATTTGTAACGTCTAATATGTCTTATTTTCTCTTATTTTGTCTAATATATTGGGTAATACGAGTGTAATGGTGACTAAAGGGTGTTATTTCATGTCTATAGTGCTCTAATAATATTAAAAAACGTATTTAGAAGGTCGTAAACAGGTTTTCTATACTCTAACTGAGAAAATATTCAATTTATAAATAAAGAATCCTACTTCGCAAAAATTCATTTATCACGGTAGAGTCTGGAACGCATTAACCGTGATAAATGAGGGTTCACTGTTGTGGTAGATAGGGGCGCTCTCGTTCCCTTGAACCCTTGTCCACGCCTCCAGACACCAGGTAAAAGTCCAAATATTGACTTTATTCAAATGCCACAGTGCACCAAGCACCCTCTCCTCCACAATACATATATACTAATCACAATAATAAATCACAAATACAATCCTCCAGCTCCCAGACGTGTTGCCACCCTTCCACCCAGCTCAGCTCGCCGTCTGGGAGCTCCCACAGTCCTTTTATATCTCCTGACCTGGAAGTGTTCCTAATCCACAGACCATGTGACTCTCAATCACTTCCGGGTCAGGTACAAGTTCTTTTCTTCACCCCGGAAGCACGTCATTCCTCTTGTCCAAGTGTGCTTCCGGGGCATAGGGAAAATATCCATTACTCCTCCATGCAGCGTCCCCTAGTGACTCCCATGGCATCCAGCAGGGCTGTGCATAAAAACTCCATTGTCCATGATGCCCTGCTGGTCTTCTGGGGACTTCCATGCTGCAAGGAGGGCTCCACCTGGCGGCTTGGGGGTATTGGCCGGGAAAAACGGCCGGCCATCCTCCACAATATATATAAAACTAGCAAAATACCCGCGCTTCGCAGCGGAGAAGTAGTGTGTTGAAGAAGCAATGAAAAATAAAAGGAAACATTTTGAAAATAACGTAACATGATTGTCAATGTAATTGTTTTGTCACTGTTGTGAGTGATGAGTGTTGCTGTCATATACACATACACATATATACATACATATATATATCTACATATATACACATACATATACATACACACATACATACATACACACACATATATATATATATATACATACACACACACATATATAAACATATATATACATATACATACATATCTACATATATATACACACAGCTATTTCAGATCAGTGCAATACGCTGCTTGTTAAAACGGATAACTCCGCTCTTACGTGCAAGTCTGCGTGGATATTATGAACTATCATATTTGTTCAAGTTCTATTTAAATTTTAAATAGAAGGAATTTTTATTTAGTCGACAGAAATATCTTTGGTAGGAATGGTAAAAACAGACAGGAATATTATTCGTGAATAAATCAACTCAAACCTTAAATAACTTAAAAGAACAAACATTCAAATTTCTTTACTCTTATGTAAATTTATATAAAAAATAAACTTAGATTTTAAATATCCCAAAAGATTTTGCTCTCCATAAAAATATATCCTTTCAAAATTATACAAATTCAAATATGAACATGCTGCATAACAAAACCTGGAAATATAAATAAAATGTGTTCCTTTCAGCAATAACAAATCAAATCATTCAGTTGTCTTTGCTCATATGTCATTTTAGAGCTGGACGCCTGGCATCTATTTTTGGCAACAGGTTCGTTTATGTTTGGTGTGAGGTTCTGTGTTGTGGAGATTCTCAGGATGGATTGCAGGTGCTCATCAGTGAGGCGACTCCTGTGTGCTGTTTTGTTAGTCTTTATCACTGAGAAGAGCTTCTCACACAGATATGTGCTACCAAACATGCACAAGGTTCGAGCCGCATGTAGACGGACTTTTTTTGTTCTTCAAAGTCACCAAAGCGCCGTGCAAACTCAGTGCGCTCGGTTTATCAGCAAAGTGCGATTTGGGAACACCGTAGTGACGACTTGGTTTAACATTACTTGGCAACAGGGAAAGTTGCACTGGTGCATTTGTGTCTCCCATAAAAGCAACTTCACTTGAAATCACTTTGTGATTGTGCACGGTAAAAACGTCCGCTGAAGTGTCAGATTCTTATTTAATTCTTCTGCTTTCTGTATCTTCTGCATTGCATTCAGGTCTTTCAGCCTCACTGATGAGCACCTGCAATCCATCCTGAGAATCTCCACAACACAGAACTCCCTGATGTTTTGTCTCATAGTGCCGTCTTAGATTAAATTCTGTAATTACAGCCACATTAGCTCCACAAATGAGACACACGGGTTCAGTAAACATATACTCAGCCTCCCATCGGTTTTTAAAGGCTCTATTTTCAGAATCAACTTTTCTCTTCAGCATCGTGTGAGCTAGCTTCGCAATAACTTGCAGCATCATAAGCTAGACTTGATTAACGCGTAAGTGTTCGCAAGGCAGCTGAAGCGCTGCATTATGGGATCTGTAGTTTATTGTGTTACCAGCGCTTCATATACCCGGCCATTAATAACAATAATACAGTATATAAAATGATCTCGGGCTGGATATAATTACACGGGGCGGATGTGGCCCGCGCCCTTGAGTTTGACACATATGGACTAAATAGAACTTGAAAAGATATATTTTTCAAATGTGATCGCAATTCAGATAGAGTTGACGCACTACAGCCTGCATGCCTCAATAAGTCATCCTCCCCTCGCTCTTACTTTTTTACCGTTCATCTAATGAATACACTGAGTATGGCTTTACCAAAACAATCATTGATGGCGAATAAAGTATCCATTATTCGAGTATGTAGATCGGGATATATATATACATATATATATACCCGCGTATCGCAGCGAGAAGTAGTGTGTTAAAAAGCTAGAAAAGAAAAGGGAACATTTTAAAAATAACGTAACATGACTGTCAATATACAGTATTTGTTTTGTGAGTGTTACTGAGTGTTGCTGTCATCAATGATTTGATTATCATTATTTCTTTCAATCAGGTTCGTATTTGTAGGATGTGTTGTGTTCAAGTTACATTCCGTGTTTGTCAATCGTTGTAAAGATGACAGGTTTCATTCATCGATTCGTTTCTTACTGCATCAATAAACAGCTCGTCTTCTTCTTTATCCGAGACCTGACACACTGCATGCACGGGTTTTTTACACTGTCTTCCTTTAGCGGGACATTGACTTTTTCCACCGTGTGCTTTGTTTCCACAGTAGCTGCATTTATGAATATGCTTGTATGTATCAGACGCTTCATATTTTTGCTGCCTTTTCAATTGTGTAATTCGGTTTTGTTCAGCTCTTTGGAACTGTTGCTTTTATCTGTGCACTCGCGCCAGTTCACGTGAGCCGCTCGGTGTACATGCATCGAAGGTTCCCAGCTGTGCTGGTGCCATCTCGTGCTATGTCCATGGCTGTATTTAATGTTACCTTAGTCCTGGCACTTAAAACTTTCTCTCGCAGTTTCGCTGAGTTTGTGCCAAACACCACGCTGACCATCTCATCTTCCTCTGCATAAGCACAGTCCTTCACCCGTGAATATTTAGTGGGAGTTTGCTATTGGATTTCCGCTGACGGACGGCCTTATATGGGCAGGCACTAAATTACAAACGCCAGCGGCAGCCTGTCTATGAACTTAATTTAAAGTGTAGGTTTACATCGTGCTTTGTTTCCGAAGTAGCAGAACTCATCAATATGGTTGTATATGTCACTCGCTCGCTTCTTATTGTTTCGCTGCCTTCTCAATTATATAATGCATGTTTTCTTCAGCGCTTTTTGGAGGTCTTCCTGATTTTCTATGTACTGCGTGATTACGTGTGAGGCGAGATGATGTCACACGAAACTCCGCCCCCACGGCGTTCAAGCTCATCTCCATTACAGTAAATGGAGAAAACAGCTTCCAGTTATGACCATTACGCGTAGAATTTCGAATGAAACCTGCCCAACTTTTGTAAGGAAGCTGTAAGGAATGAACCTGCCAAATTTCAGCCTTCCACCCACACGGGAAGTTGGAGAATTAGTGATGAGTCAGTGAGTGAGTGAGTGAGTGAGTGAATGAGTGAGTGAGTGAGTGAGTGAGTGAGTGAGGGCTTTGCCTTTTATTAGTATAGATTATATATATATGAATAATTTGCTTTGTCATAACTAACTATTTTGAATTTCATATCAAGTATCACTTTATACTAATTTAAGACCCATCATAAACCTGCAGAATGCTGTGCAAAATTTTATGGATGGAGAATGCCTACAGAGTTATTAAAATACTAAAACATTGCTGAAGACTTGTAATTCTTTTTGTAACTGCTCTGTTTGGAAACAAATGATGTGTGCCTCTGAAGAGTTCATTTCAAATGGTTTGAACTTTTGTTACATTTGTTAATAAAAGGATAGCAAGCAGCTGAGATGTAAACAGGTTAAAAAGATGTGATCAAAGAGTACTCTGTTGGAGCCTGGATCAAAACACAGAAAAAAACAACTTGCCAAAACACCAGAGCCAAAACATAACTAAAATTAGTAACTTTAATAAGACAAGTTCAAAACACTTGTTTATACTAGTCGAGGCTTTCCTTTTTGTTGAATAGTTCAGATATTGAGGCATGCATGTCTCCCAGTTTTGTACCGGTGATCCAGTGACTTTACATTTCATACACCGTCAAAACCCTGCTGTTAGCAGCACACAATGTTGGTTTAGACCAGGAGCCATCAATCTTGGTTTTGGAGGCCTTCAAAGCTTACAGGAAATCATCACATTAGAAGGAAGTATCTGCTGTTAATGAACCAAATTACTTAATTCTAAGTCTTGTTGGTGATCTCATCTTGCCTTGTCATGCACTTCTTATATTGTACATCATGTTTATTCTGAGGATGCCACTGAGGCAGGGGTGCTTATTCTTGTTTCTGGAGGCACCTAGTGCCTGTTGGTTATCATTCCAGTCAGTTTAATAATTAGAAGCTAATTACTGCTGCAAATGCAAAATTGTTTAAAGCATAATTTTAGTTCACTTATTGAGATTTATACTGTAATCCTTCCTTGCTTCCTTTAATTCTTAAAACTGATGTCTCATGGTTGCTTAACCTGCTATTAATTAACAAAGTAATGTACAGCTAAATAGCTAAGTTAGTCCCATTTGCAGCTGTACATTCATTAGGACGTGTCAGTTACACTAATGCAATTGAGAAGAAATCAAGAAAGGAAGTGAAGGACTAACAGATAAACAAAATGCCTTAATGCAGAGAAGCAAATTGTTTTCATGAATCTCTATGATTTAATTAAAGCCTATGACTTAAAGATCTTTTTGATTTGAACAAATAAAAAATTACACATGGAGAAGCTTGGATCATCACTACTTTAACAGCCATCTTCTAGTTTACTCAGGCTAAACGGTTGCCCCATAAATCTTTTCCCTCCACTCCCCATGGTCTTCAGTATCCTTTTAGGCAAGACTAATTCCTTTATTATCTAACACCACCTCCTCTACACTTTAATCAGATCATTTAGCAAAACACAGTCCATGTGGTTACTAGTTTTCTGTGAAATGTTTAAGAAACAGTCAACTGACATACCTCCACTTTCCATTTTTTATATGCTGCTTACCACCAACCCCAAAAAAATTAAAGGTATTCCGTAAACCATGCAGTATTAGCATAATACCAAAGGTATGGATGAATGCAATGACTATGTGATCTTTTATACAGTGACACCAGCCTTGATGCATGTATGATATACACATATTAAAAATTCTTCAGGTAAGTAAAATGCCAATACCACATAACACCAGTCAGGGACTTGGGATCTTAGCATGGCTCAACATTAACAGTTTCCAGGCTAACACTGGCAACAAGTTGTGGTAACAGGGTACCATTTCTTGGCCTTTGGTTGCCATTATTTTAATGATACAGCAGCTTTGTGGTAATGGATCAGACCTGACTCTTTGTTGTTCATTATCTCTAGTCAGTTTCATTATTACCATAAATTATAGGCTGCATACATGCATACTACATTTCCTGAATTTCCTTATTGTGGGTAAAGCAAGTAAAAAAAACAGTAAAATGACCGACTGCAGTGCAAAGGTGTGTCAGCCGGTTTTGTATATAAGAGTACACTTTATGTTTGTATACAGTATATGTATACTTTTTCTTCTTTCTCTTTCAGAGGATGTATAACATCATACACTTGGTTTTTTGCTTTTGGGTTTACTATATTTATCCAGGACTACTGTTTAACATCATTCCCTGGGTTTACTCTCTCAAAACTGTTTAAGATATTTTATGCTTATAGTATTTGGACTTTATTGTCAATAGATATCTTTATTTTAATCCTTATACTCTGTTGCTGGGGGGCTTGTTTTTGTTTTGGACGTGTTTTGTATCTAAGTATGTCAGAGGACTGTGACTTTGTGAGGTGTGGTCTAGCCTCACATGGGGAGGCAAAATGGGGGCGCGGGGGGACTTGTGTGAACACTATTAATAATTACACACATGGGGGTGACAGCGCTGCTGTCTCGCAGGGAGTCACGTCGCTGATATTCCCTACCTGGAGTTTACATGTTTCCCTGCTGGGTTTCCTCCGTGTGCTCCAGTTTCCTTCCAAAGATACGCAGATTTGATGACACTAAAATGACGGTAGTGTATGTGAGAGCTTGTATTCATCTTGCGATGAGCTGATGCCTCATCCAGGGATTATTTCTGCCTCATGCCCAATGCTAGCTGGAATGGATACATCCCTGGATTGATGGATTTAATCATTAAACATCCTTTTCAGAGATATTGCGGTATGGTGTCATCAGAATTTAATGGGTGTTCCAGGCAATTCACAACACAGCAAAGCCGAACTTGTTCTCACTGTGATAATATCTCGCACTGCCACCTGGTGGATTCCTCCAGATTTACGTAAAGTACACACACAAGTATATACTACTTGTGTAGCAGGAGTGTCCCCAGGAGCATATGTCGCATTGCATGAAGTATAAACTCGGCCTAACACTGCAAAACAATTACAACGTTTGTAACTGATCACAACTTATCTGACTCCTGGAGATTTCTAAACCCAAACTCATAAGCATATTCCTTCTACTTACCAGTGCATCACTGCTACTCAAGAATTTATTATTTTTTTATAGATAATGATTTCTTGCCTATGATTAAATCTTGTAAGTATGACGCTACTGTTATCTCCGACCACGCTCCTTTAATCATGGAGCTAAAATCACTATGCCCCACATACTCATCTCGCAGATGGCATCTTAACCCACTTTTATTAGCAGATGAGAACTGTACAGAATTTATATTCAAACAAATTGATTCTTTTTTAGAGACAAATACATTCTCGGAGGTTTCTGCAGGAATACACGTGGAAACTCTGAAGGCTTTCTTAAGAGGACAGATTATCCTTCCTAATGTTTGTGCGAAATTTACCCTTAACAAGTTTCCAACTGTATCCCCGGTGTTCTTGATTAACTCATTTTAAAATACAAGTCTTGATCCACTGTACTAATTCCCGTCATAATTTTAAACACTTCAATCATGTCACCTCTTAATCTTATTTTGCTTAAACTGTAAAGGCTCAGCTCTTTTAATCTTTCCTCATAATTCAACCCCTGTAGCCCTGGAATCAGCTTAGTCACTCTTCTCTGGACCTTTTCGTAGCCTGGAGACCAAAACTACACACAGTACTCAAGATGAGGCCTCATCAGTGCATTATAAAGGTTGAGCATAACCTCCTTGGACTTGTATTCCACACATCGTGCTATATACCCTAATATTCTATTCTGTTAGCCTTCTTAGTGGCTTCTGAACACTGTCGGGAAGTTGATAGCTTAGAGACCACTATGACTCCTAAATCCTTCTCATAAGGTGTACTCTTGATTTTCCGACTGCCCATTGTGTATTCAAACCTAATATTTTTACTTCCTATGTGTAATACTTTACATTTACTGACATTAAATTTCATCTGCCACAAATCTGCCCAAGCCTGTATGCTATCCAAGTCCTTCTGTAATGATATAACGGATTCCAAATTATCTGCTAATCCACCTATCTTGGTATCTATCTATACTAATAAAAGGCAAAGCCCTCCCTCCCTCCCTCCCTCACTCCCTCCCTCCCTCCCTCCCTCCCTCCCTCCCTCACTCACTCACTCACTCACTCACTCACTCACTCACTCACTCACTCACTCACTCACTCTCCAACTTCCCGTGTAGGTAGAAGGCTGAAATTTGGCAGGCTCATTCCTTACAGCTTACTTACAAAAGTTGGGCAGGTTTCATTTCGAAATTCTACCTAATGGTCATAACTGGAAGGTATTTTCTCCATTAACTGTAATGGAGTTGAGCTGGAATGACGTGGGGGGGCGGAGTTTCGTGTGACATCATCACGCCTCCCACGTAATCAGGTGAACTGATTGTCAACGCAGTGCGTAGAAAACCAGGAAGACCTCCAAAAGCGCTTAAGAAAACATGCATTATATAATTGAGAAGGCAGCGAAAAACAATAAGAAGCGAGCGAGTGACATATACTACCATATTCATGAGTGTTACTGCCTCGGAAAGAAAGCAAGGTGTAAACCTAAACTTTAAATTAAGTTCATAGACAGGCTACGCTGGCTTTCACATGCCCACAGGTAATGCGGGATACAAGTTTAATGAGAGGACGCAGGATATAAACGAGAGTTTTGATCACTTTGTAACTAAGTTAAAATTGTAGGTGAAGGGGTGTGCTTATGCAAATTCCGAGAGACTGTGTTTGTGGGGGATTGACAGTTAAGGCGGGTGGGGGAGTCATGTCATCATCTCCCCTCCCCTTCATCTAATTTCGGTGTGCGCTGAGCTCAGCTAATGCCGTCTTTCGAAGCAACTTCGTCAGACTGCCACCAAATACTCACAGAAAAATCCACAAGTTAATACACACGCTATCTCTAGAGTTTCTCCACACTGAATCCTCCAGGCACTACTTACAAAAGGTCACATTGACAATCGTGTTACGTTATTTTAAAATCTTTCCTTTTCTTAGCACAAGCACAGCTGAGAAGCTTCATGCATGTGCTCCATAACGCTAAAAATAATGCATTTAATCACACTTTGCATTACAAGCAAAGGGGAGCTTTTGTCAATGCATGATTTCCTGGTACTGTACACCTATTACATTGATCAGCACATCCCGATTCATTTTACCCTCGCACCACCTTAGTTTGAGAAGAAGTCTGAAAAAATATTAGGTTAACACAGAAAAACATCACCAATTCAAGCTTTATGAATAATCGATTCGCCATCAATAATTGTTTTGGTAAAGCCATCCTCCTTCCATTTTATAATTTTTCCGCCAATAGCCATGATTAAATGAACGGTAAATAAAGTAAGAGCAAAGCGAGGGTGACTTATTTAGGCAGGCATATATATGACAGCAACACTCATGACAATGTCAATCATGTTACGTTATTATTAAAATGTTTCCTTTTCTTTTCATTACTTCTTTAACACACTACTTCTCGCTGCGGCGGGTATTTTGCTATATATATAATATATGAATGACCTCCAAAGAGCTGAGACTTTTGATATCATGAACGTGTCTGCAAAACTGTGGTCTCCTGCCCAGCAAAAGTCGAGCAGCCAGCGCAGCGCATAGCTGTGCCGCCTTTGAGACGCTGACTGCGCTTCTGCCTTAAGTCAAAGTGAGCACTTTTAATTTTTTTCATCCTCCCCCTGCGCTATAGCCCAGACAAGTGCAAACACGGGACCCCTTTTCTACACCACGGCAAAATAATATTAAGGCGATTCACACTTTCTTTTGCACGTATCACGATTATGACGGTCCTCACCTCGGATTATGAAGACACGCACAGTGGAGGACTGACAGTGCCATCACAGCTGATTAATGGCAGGGACGTCTCACCAGTCTACACAAGACCCACGCGACTGTCCCCAAAAGGCGATCATAACGCCAGCGAACACATCTCTCTATACTATATAAAAGAAAAGGCAACTTTCCTTTCTTTACACCTTTTTCCTTTTATCCCAAACCAAAGCCTTTCTCTCTTAACACTGCAGAGGACACAAAACTAATTTTCTTTAAATGCGGTAAGGCACATTACCAGAGGCACAAATTTGAACGTTCACATAGAAAATGTAATTTCTATACCACAGCCGTCGTGTAGCGCCTTTCAAAAGGGATCTACTACCGAGAGATGATCCATATACATTTTAGCTGCTGTTAGTTACTTACCTGTTGTGTTACACAGTCTTTAAAATGTAGTTTACCTGAAACCACTCCAGTAGTGCTCAATGTACCTGTACTTCTTAAAGCGTTAATGTTTTACTGTTTAATAACTTATAGACTATATTTTATTATTTTTCCCTTGCACTCAGTGACCAAAGCTATACACACACATATAGACACATACAAACATACACACAAGTATATGTATGTGTATATATATGTATGTATGTGTATATATATATATACATGTATATATATATATAAACACACACACACCCCTATCTACATTATATATATATATATATATATATATATATATATATATATATATATGTATATGTAGATATGTATATAGATATGTAGATATGAAGATATGTATGTGTATATATGTATGTATGTGTGTGTGTGTGTGTGCGTGTGTATATATATATGACAGCAGCAATCCAAGCTGTGAGAAAACATTAAAAAGGAGGCGTGTCAGACGTCGTGGTACATTTTCTGATGCAGCTAGACGAAATAACTTTGTGACGCTGCCGCCAAATACACAAAACAATTACTTTGACAATCATGTTACATTATTTTAAAATGTTTCCTTTTCTTTTCATAACTTCTTTAACACATGACATCGCTGAAGCTGGTATTTTGCTATATATATATATCACAGCGACACTCATAACAGTGACAAAACAATTACATTGACAATCATGTTACGTTATTTTCAAAATGTTTCCTTTTCTTTCTCTTTCCTTCTTTAACACACTACTTCTCCGCTGCCAAGCGCGGGTATATATATATATATATATATATATATATATATATATATATATCTCTATCTATCTATCTATCTATCTATCTATCTATATATATAGATAGATATGAGAACAACATATATATATATAGATACATAGATATATATATATATAGATATGAGAACAACATATATATATATATAGATACATAGATATATATATATATATATATAGATAGATATGAGAACAACACTCATATCAATGACAAAACAATTACATTAACAATCAAGTTACGTTGTTTTTCAAATTTTTCCTTTTCTTTTTCGTACCTTCTTTAACACACTACTTCTCCGCTGCGAAGCGCGGGTATTCTGCTAGTCATCTCTAAACTTAACCAGCTTGTTACTTATATTCCTATCTAAATCATTTATATATATTAAAAATAGCAGTGGCCCTAGCACTCATAGAATTCCAGCATGTTAGTAAAACACGACCTCCCTCTTCTGAACCCATGCAGACTGTTCGGAATAACTCCTGTCCTTGCCATGTGTTGCTCAATCTTATCCTTAATAATTAAAAATTCCTCTAATTTTCCTGTGATGCATGTTAAGCTTACTGGCCTATAGCTGCTTGGATCTGCCCTGTCATCCTTTTTATATAATGAGATGATATTTGCCATTTTCCAGTCCTTCGGAATCTCTCCAGTGCACAGTGACTTCCTAAAAATATGTGTCAAGGGTTTATATATGTACTCACTAGCCTCCTTAAAAACACGAGGATAAATATTATCTGATCCTGGTGATTTGTTTGATTTCATCTTATTTAATCTGAGTAGCACTTCTCCCTCTACAATTTCCAAATCCCTCAGCACCTCCTTAGTAGTCGCGTTTACCTCTGGGAGGTTATCCACTTGCTCACTTATGAACACCTCAGAAAAATATAAGTTTAGGGCATCCGCTATTTCACGGTCTGTATCTTTTAGTTCCACTTTACTATTCCTGATGCACTTAACCTCCTCCTTGACTGATCTTTTACTGCTAAAATACTGAAAGAATCTCTTAGGGTCTTCTTCCGCCTTATCTGCTATATTCCTCTCCATCTGTCTTTTAGCCTCCCTGATATTCTTCTTAATGGTTGCCTTCATATTTTCATACGCTCTACAATTTACTTTGTCATTAGTCTTATATGCCTTATACAGCAGTTGTTTCCTTTGTAACTTCTTTTTTAAATCTTTATTAATCCACCGTGGAGTTTTTTTAGTTTCCTATTAATTCCAAATTTAGGTATGTATCTGTCCTGCATTACATGTAAAAATTTTTAAACCTGTTCCACTGCTCCTCGACTGTCTCCACATTTAAAATCTTATCCCAGTCTATCCTACTAAGATTTTGTCGCATCTGCTCAAAATTAGCCCTACCAAAGTTCAACTTAACAATTTTAGTGTTTGCATCTGTACTCTTACAAAATACTGAGATTTGTATTACAGTATGGTCACTTGACCCTAGTGGTTCAATCACCTCTACACCCTCAATTCTATCCTGATTATTACAGAATACTAAATCCAGTCAGGCTTCACCCCGTGTTGGTGCTCTAACATGCTGTGTTAAAACACAGTCACTGATTACTTCTAAAAACTCCTGCTCTTGTGCTCCTCCATCTGCAAGGTTATCCCAGTTAATATTTGGATAATTAAAGTCCCCCATAACTGTAATATCCCCCTGTAAACTTGCCTTTTTGATATTACTAAAAAGATGTGTGTTGATATAACTGTCTGAATTGGGTGGTCTATAACACACTCCTAAAATAAGACGTGTTTCCCTAATATTTTCCAGGTGAAGCCACATGTCCTCACTAAGATGGGGCTCATCGTCCAACTGAAGGGGTCTCACATTTAAACCCTGTTTGGCATAAACAGCAACCCCACCTCCTTTTCTGTCTATCATTCCTAAAATGTGTATCCCTCTATGTTACACTCATCCCCATCTTTGTTATTTAGCCAGATTTCCGTTATTGCTATAATATCATAATTTGCTCTGCTACATACAACTCCAACTCACTTACCTTATTTTTGATAATTCTAGCATTAAGGCAAGATATTTTTAATATGTTACTCCTTCTACATTTACGTATTTGCTTAGAATTTACATTACTAAGCATTTTTATTTCTACACCATTGTTTGTTCTTCCATGTATAGATCTAAATATGGCCTGTCCTAAACTCCCTCCCCCCCATAATGCTATACATGCTATAATCTCACTTCAGAGTGGGAAAGCTGCAGGCCCTGATGGCTACCCTGACAAATTTTATAAAAAAAATTCTCAATTAAGCTTCCCTTTTATTAGCAACATTTACAGAAGCTAGAGACAATAAAATTCTACCTCAAATGTTTCATCAAGCTTTAATCACTGTCTTACCTAAGCAAAAAAGGACTTATTACAATGTGCATCATACAGACCAATCTCACTTTTGAAAAATGATGTAAAGATACTCTCCAAAGTCCTAGCTAGAAGGATTAAGAAAGTGCTTCCTTCGGTAATATCACAAGACCAAACTGGTTTTATTAATAGCAGACACTTAGTTCCCAATCTTCGACGTCTGTTTAATGTGATATACTCACCCACAAAGTCAAACAACCCGGAGATGATATTATTGCTAGATGCAAAAAAAGCATTTGATATGGTTGAATGGAACTACCTTTTCACCATACTGGAGAAATTTGGGTTTGGCTTGAACATTAGTGCATGGATCAAACTACTGTATACCAGTCCAGAAGCTTCAGTTTGTATTAACAACATTAACTCAGACAACTTTAAACTAGAACGTGGTACTAGACAAGTCTGTCCCTTGTCACCATTTCTGTTTGCAATCGCTATTAAGCCACTGGCAGCTCACTGTCAAAATGCTTATGAGATAAAGGGGATTATCATAGAAGGACTTGAACATAAAATTTCTCTATATGCAAATGATATAGTACTGTATATATCTGATCCACAAAAAATGTGTCTGCAGTCCTAACAGCACTAACAGAATTTCAAAACATTTCTGGTCTCAGAATTAAATTGAACAAAAGTGTGCTCTTTCCAGAGAATTCTCAAGCACACAATATTAGTTTGGCCACCTTCCCTTTTATCATTGCAGATCTGTTTAAATACTTAGGGGTAAACACCACAAATAAACATAAAGCTCTTTTTCAACATAATTTTGCTGTCTACATGGAAAAAATTAAGCAAGACTTGCATAGATGGTCTACCCTCCATCTCACTTTAGCTGGTAGAATTACCATTGTCAAGATAAATATCCTTCCTAAGCTTCTCTTTCTATTTCAAAACACTCCAAAACACATCAATAAATCATTTTTTAAGAAATTAAATTCAACCATAACCTCATTTATTTGGAATTCAAAACATCCCCGTATCCAAAAGGCAATCCTACAAAGACCTAAGAAGAAGGTGGCATGGCTTTACCTAATTTTCAAATTTATTATTGGGCAGCGAATATACAAGCTATAAAAACCTGGACATTGACACAAATAGATGAACAGACACAGGCTTGGTCCACAATAGAAATAAAATTCTGCAGTACTTCTTTATATTCCTTGCTTTGTACCCCAATAAGTACAAGTCATCGACCAATACTAAAAACCTAATTGTGCTTCACTCACAAAGAATATGGAACCAATGTAGGAAATCATTTAGGATAGAGAAGCTTTTAACTGTGGCACCTCTGCACGAGAACCACCTTTATCCACCCTCTCAAATGTATGCAGTTTTTAATGTTTGGAAAACATTCGGGATTAAATTACTTAGAGATCTGTATAAAAACAAAGTCTTTGCATCCTACAAAGAATTACACTCCAAATTTAACTTTCCAGCAACACATTTCTTTCACTACCTTCAAATTGGAAATTTTGCCAAATAAAACCTGCCCAATTTCCTTCACCTCCCAAAAATGCAGCAATGCACAGAATTTACTCGAGTGCCGTATGCCCAAAGCATACAATTATTCAACTTAAAATTGTTATACCGGGTGCATCTGTCTTATTTAAAATTGTCCAAAATGTTACCAGAGCAAGATCCAACCTGCAAATGTTGCAATCAAGTTCCAGCCTCATTGGGCCATATGTTTTGGGCCTGCACCAAATTAACATCATTTTGGACAAAAATCTTTTAATGCCTTTCAGACAGCCTTGGTGTCACAATCCCTCCTAATCCACTAACAGCTGTGTTTGGTGTAATTCCAGATGGTCTTAAAGTGAAGAAGGACAAACTGTAATTTCCTTTACTTCACTATTGGCACATAAGTTTATTTTCCTCAACTGGAAGCAGTGGGTGGCTGATGTTATATATTATCTAAAATTGGAAAAAATCAAATTCTCACATAGAGGATCTATACAAAACTTTTCCAAAACCTGTCAGGAATAAAATTTTAGAATAAGGATTTAAAGCATTGGGGAAGTAGATTCTCTCACCTCTTTTTTTTAATCTATTCATTTTTATTCATTCATTTACCTACATATTTTTTACTATTAGTTTTTACTCTGCTGACCTAGCTCTCTTTCTCATGGATGAGGGTCAGTTTGTTTCAAACCTAGTTTTGTTAAACTTGACTTGCTTGTATGGAATGTTATTTGATTTTAATAAAATTAATAAAATGTAAAAAAATAAAATAATAATAAGAGTACGTTCCTGCTTTGCACTGATTTTTAAATTTGCACAGGTGTCATGACTGGCCATCTTTCCAAAGCTTATCTGACAGCTGTCACCAGCCTATACAATGCTTTTATCTTTTCCACAGACTTCATTATTGTACAGTATGTGCATAGGAAATGTATTTGTATTTCCACTCAAGTTAAACATGACTCTTGTTGACGGACACTTTCCAGGGCTACATGCAGTGGATAACAAAGCAGCTTCTGTAATTAAGTTATGAGGAAATGCCTAGAGGAAATAATTAAGCATTTTAAAAATGACTTTAGTTTCAGAAATATTTAATCATTTTTGCTTAATTTAAAAAAGTAATACTTAAGTCCAGTCACTAATGAGTGGCTTTTGCTGTTATTAAAAATATCTGCACAGACAAATATTGTACTTTGGTAATCACTGGTTATTATGTATCCCTAAAAATCCTACTTGTGGCATATTATGAGCATGAAATTAGCACTACCAAAAATAAAATTCATTTAAAAAAAATCACAGAGGCTGTTTTTGAAATGGCCTACTGTATATTACAATTTAAAAAACAAAGGCAGTATATTAGTACTAACAGCAAATATGTGTTTATTAATAAAGGCAAGTTCAACAAACAAGCAACTTTGTCAAGACTAGAGCAAAAGTACAAAAGGATAATATCATGGTCTCTGTAGGGGAGCCCTCAGGAATTATAGTGGAACACACAGAGACCTTGAAGGAATAAAGTATGAGAACCACTGTTTTTTTTTTTTTTTTGGTTTTATTGATTTTATTTAAATCAAATAACATTCCATACAAATAACTCAAGTTTTACATAAAAAAACAAGTTCGAAAAAAATCATCCCCTACCCCTTTGAAAGAGAGCTAGGCTAGCAGAGTAAAACATTAAGCTAGTAAAAATAAGTAAATAGATAAATTAATAAATAAATAAAGGCAAATGAAGTAAAAGAGGGGAGAGAACCTGCTGCCTCAATTTAAATACTTATTCTAAAATCTTATTAATTAGATCCTGCCAGGTTTTGAACAACTGTTTTTAAAGTGTATGAGGATGAAAGATACTTTAACTGCAACACAATAAAAAATTCTACCGTAATGGAACTAAAAAAACATTTGCCATAATATGTTTGATATGACATTTAAGATTGCATCATGCATTAAAAAACTTTCTGCAACTTTATGAAAAAAGAAAGAGAATGGCAGGTGATAAACCTACCAGTAATGCAAGTTCAATTGACTTCAGTCTCATTCTGTTGTTTTATTTATTTTGCATTACAATATGCAGAATACTTTTACATGTCTTTATTTACATGACATTTACTATACAGAATGTATATAAACATATACTGAAGCTATTAAAATATACATTTTACTGTGTTAGAAATATTTAAATTACCAATGATTTGTTGCAGCTAGTAAGCAATCCCTACTGTTTATGCTGTCATAATCTCACTGAAGCCTAACATATATGTTTGGAGATGACCATGAGTGAATTTTACTTGAAACTGAGAGGGAACAATTAGATGGTCCTTTAAGTGTCACCATAATCCATTGCCTTATGAAGGCAGCAATCAAAAAGTGGTGGTGGTGGAGGATTTAAACCTGTAAAAGGTCAGAGGTGGTCTTGTTACCCTGGTCTGACAGACAGCAAGCTTCAGTTTTTTAATGAACCATCTGCAGTCAAAAAGTCTCCTAAAGAAACTCTATTAGACATATAAATGCGTGTCACGCATGCAAGAAACACATTGCCTGTTTAAGAAAATAAAGAAGAGATGCAGATTTCAATACTCAAAACAACCAAAAAAACAAATCTGCCTAACAACATCAGTAGATGCACAGATGAAGCTGCACAACATCCACCTTTTGACTGCACTTCTAAACAAATGACTAAAGAAATTTAACATTACTGTTTAATTGGAAAAGCAAATATGCCATGACAAAATAGCCACAGCCACACCTTTTATATATCCATAGACAACAATGCTTATCTAAACTCTCTTCGCTGTTGTCATGTCATTTATTGATGCAACAATTGAACTGAGAGAAAGATGTTGTAGTAGACAGAAGCAATTCTCACCGGTATGTGGTGCCCAGTAGCAGCAGTGATTAACATGTATCTGTCTGTCTCCAGTGTCACAGCACGCATTACAACAAGCATGTTAATTATTAAGCTTCAGTTACCTTGTGCTCCTGAATGGATAACAGAAATTTTAGCCTTTTCTCTAACAGCATCAAGTCTTTGGTTCAGTATCTTTTGCTCACTCTCTGAAATCCCAGCAGCTATTTAAAACGCACAAACTGGAGAAACTGAAGGTGGGTATTTTCGGAAGAAGTCATATTGGTGTAGTCTTTAAGGCATAGGACTTCGTTACTATTCACTAAATACTTTTTAACGGATTGTCCTCAAATGTGTATTCTTGCTTGAGAATCACATCTGGCCTGCAATAGTAAAGACGAGGCTTTATGGTTACAGGATGGGAGAACACTGTCAGACATTTTTCATTTTGTTGGGTTCAGGCACGGCTTACTGATGCCACCTTTGATAGTTTAGACTTGCATAAGAAGTTTATTTTCAGTTGCTAGTGCACAGCATTGCATGGCAAGAAGATTAAAAAATTGACTGCAGATCAGAATCATATTTAGTGCATGTTAAATAAATGCCATAAGTCAAATGAATGGATGAGATGAGCAAGCAAGAAACAATTTGTTGGACTCATTTTTAAAGGATCTGTGGAAAATATAAAAATAATTGCGCAATTTCTGGCACTTTTTATATCAGGGATCAAAGCCTAACATTTTGACATTCTTTTTCTCACATGTTAAGTGGTAACACTTCAGACTGAAATGCTGTAAAGTTGCATAAAGGCTTTAAATATTTTTATGCCATGGTTTCATTAACAAGTTGATGTATAACTGACACCCAATATAGTCTGTTAAAAAAGGCAACCTATTGTAATTGTCCTCATAGGTCCCCAGGCACAATTTTTAATCTGTTCCAAATCTGTTTGGTCAAGAGTTCCAAATCTAATGATATTGGTCTCGTCCGATGCGAGAGATGGACGTCTGAAGTGGAGCTCCGCTAGCAGTGGTGCTATTTTTCATATTATTTGCTTATTATTCCGAGATATCCTGTATTTATTCAACCCGAGAGGGACTGCTACAGTATATGTAAACACATATAAACATGGCCAGCAAGAAGGGGGGTTCGAAAGAATCGAAAACTAAAGCTACATCCAAGCTGCGATCAGCAAGCCCCAGTTCAAGATACAGCCTATCAGAGACAGACCTGGATCAGATGGGCGAAAGCACAGACTCCTCGGGACCACGGTCCGCTACATCGTCGCCGGCTGAGAGCGAAAAGGGGAGCGAAGGTGCGATCGTGAGTGCAGATGTGGATAGCTCGCCGATTGGAGAAGATTACTTGAAACTGGAAAGGGCCGGGAGGTCCGCAGCTTCAGTTACACAATTACGCGGGACTGGAGCAGCGGGGACACCGGCTTCAGCAAAGTCTGCTGCTTCATCTACGGTACAAGAAGGCACAATTGAGCTATCTGAACTGAAAGTGTTGCTCGCTCAGCTCACGCAAGATATAAAGAAAAGTGAGAAGGCTAATGAGAAAGCAACGGCAAAGGCACTTGAGAGACTGAAACAGGAATTGAAACAGGAGATGAAACAGGCCAATGAATGGCTGCGACAGGAAATCCAACAGGCAAATGAAAGGCTGCGTCAAGAGGTACAACTTGAACTTCGACAGGTGCTGGGTAAAATTGAAGAGCGCATTCAGAAAAACTCGGTTAAACTGAGCACACTTGCTGATAAATTGGAGCATCTTAAGGAGACATTCACGAATTGGATCGAAATGGCTGAACATTCAGCTGCCAGTGCCGAGGAAAGAGCAGTAAATGTCTGTTCCGAATGTAAAAAACTCGGAGAAAAACTTGGAGACAGACTGGCTGCTTTAGAAGATGGGAGTAGAAAGTATAATGTCAGAATTGAAGGTCTGCCAGAGAATCAAGAAAGTTCAAACCCTGTGAAATTCGCAACTGAACTTTTTTTTAAAATAATCGGGAGCGACTTTAAAGCAGAATCTGAGATAGCAGCGGCTTACGCGATACACGCGGATCAAACACCGTCAGACCCGACCAAGATCTTTTATAGTTCGTTTTGAACAATTATCATTTAAGCTAGAGGTGATGGCACTCCTCAGAAAAAAGGAAGATATTATATATGAAAATAGCCACATTCGTATATTACCTGACTTCTCTCCAGCAACAGCTATTAAACGCGCAGCCTTCTATAATATTAAACAGCGGCTACGGCAAGCCAGTGTCAAATACAGCCTCCTGTATCCGGCAAAACTGAAAGTGGAATGGCAAGGTCACTTCTATGTCTTCACTAGCAAGGAAGGAGCAGAAAATTAATTAAGAAAGCTGATCCCGGGACTATTCTGATACATTTTTCTCTTTTTCTTTTCTAATTATTTCATGTGTACCCTAAATGAGACTGTTCAATATCATACCCTTGGTTTACTGTTATTGCTATTACTGCATTAAGACTTGTTATGCTTGTTTTGGACACATCTTTAACACCATCACCTGGGTTTATTATCTGGGGATATCATCTTAATGCACTAAAATTGATGAAGATTATATATATATATATATATATATATATATATATATATATATATATATATATATATATATATATATATATATATATATATATATATTAAGTGCAAAATTCTTTTTTTTTTTTTCCTCTTTTAAAGACTATATTGGTAACAGATATCTCTATCTTTTAACCTTAAAGCGCCACTGCATGGGGGCTTGATGTGCTTTGGACGTGCTCTGTCTCTGGGTATGTCAGAGGACTGGGACTGCATGAAGTGGGTTTTAGCCTCACCTGGGGAGGCAAAAAGGGAGGGTGGGGGGTTAAGGGGGAAGAGAAAGAGAGCAGGCTTGATCTATACCTAATCTATCATCTCAATCTTTATAATTATAACTATCAACGTAATAATAAGCTGCATGGCAACAACTCTTGGGGAATAGGAAATTAAGACCTAAACTATTTCACTTCCAGTTAAGACTATAAATGACATCAAAAACTCAGAATCAGTGTCTCCATGATGGGACAGTTAACTTCGTAAGCTGGAATGTTAAAGGCCTGAATCACGAATTAAAGAGAAAGAAAGTACTTTCTCACCTAACAGGTCTAAATGCTAAAATAGTATTTTTACAGGAAACCCACTTACTAAGTAAGGATCAGTTCCGCTGCAAAAGACTGGACTGGCCAAATGTTCCATTCTAGTTTTACAAAGAAAACTAGAGGGGTGGGAATTCTCATACATAGAACAGTACCATTTGTAGCATCAGATGTAGTATTGGATCCTGAAGGGAGATATGTGATGGTCATGGGAGACTTATCTAACTGTAAAATGATTTTGATAAATGTTTATGCACCTAATGTTGATGATAAGGAATTTATACAAAATTTATTTGCATCCATTCCCAATCTGAACACTCATAAACTTATAATGGCTGGGGACTTTAATTGTGTTCTAAATCCACTTTTAGATAAGACTTCCTCCACAGGGGAACGCAACTAACACCGCAAAGATAATTACAAAGTTTATAACTGATCACAACTTATCAGATCCCTGGAGGTTTTAAACCCAAATTCAAGAACATATTCTTTCTACTCACCAGTACATCATTGCTACTCAAGGATTGATTACTTCTTTATAGATAATAACTTCTTGCCTAAGATTAAATCTTGTAAATACGATGCTATTGTTATTTCAGACCATGCTCCGATGATCTTGGAGCTGAAATTACTAAGCCCCATACACTCACCCGCAGATGGCGCTCAATCCGCTTCTATTAGCTGACGAGAATTGTACTGAATTTATATCCAAACAAATCAATTCTTTCTAGAGACAAATACATCCCCTGAGATCTCTGCAGGAATACTCTGGGAAACTCTTAAGGCCTTCTTAAGAGGACAGATTATCTCATATCTTTCCCACAGAAATAAATCCGCAAGAAAGTAGCAGAGATAAAAGCGAAATTACTAAAATAGATGAAGAACATGCCAGACTACCAAGCAGACTCTACATAAGAGGAGGCAGGCTCTACATTCAGAATTAAACCTCTTGACAACTAAAGAAACTGAACAACTAATTTACAAATCCAGACATCATTATTATGAACATGGAGAGAAAGCTAATAAGCTTTTAGCGCAACAAATTCACAAGCAAGATGCATAACGCAATCTCGTAATCACTAACACTAACGGAGATAAAATCATCGAACACAAAAATATAATGTACACTTTTAGAGACTACTATAAATCCCTATATACTACTGAGTTTAAAGAAGACAATATACAATCTAATGCATTTCTGGATACATTACAGATACCACAAATTGACGCTTTTAGTGTGGAGGAACTCGATAAACCTCTGTCATTATCAGAATTACTGGATGCTATAAAGTCACTCCAAGGTGGAAAAGCAGCAGGCCCTGATGGCTACCCTGCAGAGTTTTACAAGAAATTCTCCGCTCAGCTAGCTCCCTCCTATTAGCAACATTTACAGAAGCCAGAGATAACCAATCTCTTCCACAAACCTTTCGCCAAGCACTAATCACTGTCTTTCCAAAACAAAATAAGGACTTATTACAATGTGCATCATACAGACCAATTTCACTTCTGAATAACGACGTTAAAATACTCTCTAAAATCATAGCTAGAAGGATGGAGAAAGTGCTCCCTCGTAATATCACAAGACCAAACTGGATTTATTAGGGGCCGACACTTATCTTCAAATCTTCGACGCCTGTTTAATGTAATATACTCACCAACTAAATCAAACACCCCAGAAATATTATTATCATTGGATGCAGAAAAGCATTCGACATGATTGAATGGAAATACCTTTTACTATTTTGGAGAAGTTTGGGTTTGGCCCGAACATTTGTGCATGGATTAAATTACTGTATACTAACCCAGAAGCTTCAGTTTGCATCAATAACATTTGCTCAGACTACTTTAAACTAGAACGTGGCACAAGACAAGGATGCCCTTTGTCACCACTGCTGTTTGCAATTGCCATTGAACCACTGGCAATACATTGTCGAAATACTGATCAGATAAAGGGGATTAGCAGAGAAGGACTGGAACAGAAAATCTCATTATATGCAGATGACATGGTACTGTATATATCGGACCCAGAAAATTCTGTGCCTGCAGTCTTAGCAGCACTCACAGAATTTCAAAAGCTCTCTGGTCTCAGAATTAATCTGAATAAAAGTGTACTCTTTCCGGTGAATTCTCAAGCATATAATATTAGATTAGACACCCTACCTTTTATCAACCCTTCATCTCACACTAGCTGGAAGAATTAACACTGTTAAGATGAATATTCTTCCTAAGCTCCTTTTTTTATTTCAAAACATCCCAATATACATTAATAAATCGTTCTTTAAGCAATTAGATTCAACAATAACCTCATTTATTTGGAATTCAAAACATCCACGCATCAAAAGAGCGACCCTACAAAGACAAAAGGCAGAAGGCGGCATGGCTCTACCTAACTTCCAGTTTTATTACTGGGCGGCAAATATACAGTCGATAAGAACCTGGACACAAATAGAAGAACATACACAGGCATGGACCGCAATAGAAGTAAAATCCTGCAGTACTTCTTTGTATTCCCTGCTCTGCGCTCCAATAAACACACGTTATCGGCAATACACTAATAACCCAATTGTGCTCCACTCACTTAGAATCTGGAACCAATGTAGAAAGCATTTTAAGACGGAGAAGCTTCTATCTGTGGCACCCCTGCAAGAGAACCACCTCTTTCAACCTTCACAAACATATGCAGTTTTAATATCTGGAAAAATTTGGAATGAACTTGCTTAGAGATCTTTATATAGACAACGTCTTTGCATCCTATGAACAATTACATTCCAAATTTAACATTCCAGCTACACATTTCTTTCACTATCTTCAAATCAGGAACTTTGTTAAACAGAACCTTCCAGATTTTCCTCATCTTGCACCCTCATCCACGCTGGAAAAAATATTGCTCAATTTTGAGGAATTAGACTCCATCTCTACAATATATAAAATCATTTTACAATCCCTTCCTTTCAAAGATCCAAGAGGACACTGGGAAAAAGACCTCTCAATTAATATATCAGAAAAGGAGTGGAAAGTAGCAATGCAGAGAATTCACTCGAGCTCCATATGCGCAAAGCATACAATTATACAACTCAAAATTATATATCGAGCACATCTGTCTCGACTAAAACTCTCCAAAATGTTTCCAGGGCATGATCCAACCTGCAAACGTTGCAACCAAGCCCCAGCCTCACTGGGTCACATGTTCTGGGCCTGCACTAAATTAGCATTATTCTGGACAAAAATTTTTAATTACCTCTCAGACAGCCTTGGACTCACAATCCCTCCTAACCCATTAACAGCTGTGTTTGGGGTTCTTCCAGAGGGGCTTAAAGTAGAGAAGGACAAACAAATTGTGATTGCATTCACTACACTGTTGGCACGCAGACTTATTCTGATAAACTGGAAGAACCCAAACTCTCCTCTTTTAAGTCAGTGGGAAACTGATGTGTTATACTAATTTAAATTTGGAAAAAATCAAATACTCAGTTAGAGGATCTGTACAGACTTTTTTCAAAACATGGCAGGATCTAATCAGTAATATTTTAAAATAAGTTTATAAAGCACAGAGAATTTATTAATTTAGGTATTTTTACAAGCCTTAAATTTTACACGTTTGGCTTGCTCTCTCTCAGGGGTGGGGATCGATCTGTTCTTAACATAATTCTTTTTTGTAAAAACTTGATTGCTATGTATTGATTGTAATAAAATTAATAAATAAAAAAAAAAAAGAGTTCCAAATCTAAAATTTTGTACATCAAAACAAATATAGCAATGTTTAAAGTTTAATGTGGTGTAGTCTGCAGTACTCATAACGCTAAGAGTCAGGCACACTGACCAAATAAAATTTCAAACTCCTCTACCCATACCTTAACTGTGTTCCTTTCTGAATAAGCCCTCCACCTTTTCCTTGAAGACTGTTTCTGCATTCATAATTCAGTTCAGCTTGAATATTAATCTGGTTTTCCTGAGGCATTTGCTCAAATTTCTAAAATACAGTTTGTCTTTAGTGTGTGTATGTTTTTTAACCTGGATTAACTAAAATACCTCATCCCTAATATTATAGGCTTCTCTAAATATGACTGAATGTGCAATGCTATGGAGTAAAGTTTGTTCTTTGTTTTATTATATAAAAGTACATTTTATTTACCCAGAACAAAATGCAATGTACAAAGCAACTTTGTCTTGTTCAAAGCTCACAAAAATTACATTTTAATTTACAAATGAATTACAATTTCTATTATAGCATTCATGTTCCATTACACAGAACAAAAACGCTCTCGTTGAAAAACATTCATATTTCCATATTTTCTTTTCATAACTTAAATCATCATCTTTCTAAAATATAGGACCAATGCAAATTTCTCTTTGATTAATGAACAATTCTTATGCCAGATGCTGTTTGAATGAGTACTGCCTCTCAAAAGGTTCAGAAAATGAATGTGTAGATGGAATGATGGAAGTTATAAATGTTATTGAGTAATTAAGATAGGAGGACATGATCTCACATGTTGTGCAATTGCCATACAACTAACTTTTTTTTTACACTTTTGGCACATGACACAAGCAAATGCAGATTTTTTGTTATTAAATGTTTACTATTTTTATGATATTTAGAACAAAATACAAACTGCAAGCAACTATGAAAGGTTTAAAGGTTTACTTTAATTTAAGGCTTTTGGCGTTTCCAATAAATGGGTGTATCCCAAAAGAAACTATTTATATAACTGGTTAAGAAAGTACTTAACAAATCAATATTAGTCTGTGCAAATGGAATAGACAACTGTATAGTTAGCAGCCCCAACCATCTGGATTTCACAAAGAAGTCTAAACTGGCTTGGGGCCAACAAGTAGCAAAAAAATACCCTTCTTTTGACTTTCTTGGCTGCTAATAAATAGTGTAACTTGAACTTCTTTGTAGCTACAACAAATACTGTAGGACACCTTATGACGACAGCACAAATAAGAAAAGTTAACACTGAACCAGCTGTGAAACTAATGTTTTTTTTACTCCTTTCTTCCACAATAAAGCCAAAACTTTCAATCAGTTCTGCCTCTGCAAGAAGAAAAGCATATGAGATCCAGATTTCTCCAAAGAAAAACCTAAAATGTTATTCTAATATGTTTTGCTTTGGAAGAGTAATATATTACTCTACTTTCCAATTTTGTATTATTAATATGTAGCCTTTCTCAGAATGCCTCAAATCTCACAGACTTACCACTGTTTATAAGGTATTGTACCATATAACTTCTCCCCACCTTCCTTTCTACATTTATAACCTCAGGCAATTAAGTGTAGTAAAAGACATGCAGCAGTTAAGTTACAATTTAAATAATGTATTATTGATAATATTCATAAATAATAACAATACATAAAATACATTTGAATATTGGCAACCATACAACCTAATAAATGCTGATGTATAGTTTCAGGTGGCACACAGACTTGTTTGTTACTTAAAATGTCTCAATTTAAGGCATTGTTTTGGTCAGCTTTCTTCAGAACAGGCCGCATGTCTATCTTAATATGGCTGCCGAGCTGTGCTCTTTATTGTGATGTCCTTTATAGTTCATGGTGTGTGAGATGGTCTTTCATCAGTTGGTTGGGGAGGGATGGTTAAAGCAAGCAAATTTATGGATTTTCTGTCCAATCCCTACAGCCAATAGGTCGTCATGGTACTTAAATGCTTCTGATACAAGCCAGATCCAAACAGCCATACTTCAGACCAATGGGGAAGAGAATACCTTCAACACCTACCCCCAAAACCATATGTTAAGGTGAAGCTTGCCAGCTAGACAGTCTGGCTTTCCTGTGGGAACTAACGGAGTGAATCCTGCAGAGAATCATTTGCCAAACTTGTTCAAGGTACTTCCCCCAACCCTGTTGTAAAATTCACTATCCTGGCTTAGTCCTAGGGGGTAAACATGAATGCTTCTCACTAATGAAATACTAATATTACATTGCTTTGCAAGTTACAAATAAAGACATACAAAATATTTATCAACTTGCAGGCAAAATTCCACACTACAACATATGTAAATAGGCTTTAACCCAGGAATGTTGGAGTCACAATTTTTATTGCCAGCTGACAGAACTTTTTTAAGGTATGCAGATAACAACTTCCATTTTAAAATGTATTTTTTTGTTCTCTCCTACTTTATTTATTTTATATAATACAATGAAGTTTCAAAAAGACACACTAAATATTCACACATATTTACAAAATTTTCACAGGAAGCCAGAGCCCTTTCGAGCAATAAGAGAAATAAAGCAGGAAGAAGGCCTAGACTAGACATTGGTTTATTTCTCGCCACACTGACTGGCCTGAGGAGATGTATAAATCATCAATCAAACTGTTCTTAGAATGGAGGAGTTTAGAAGAAAGAAGTGTACTGGTGCCGATATTTAAGAATAAGGGGGATGTTACTGTAGTAACTACAGGGGGATAAAATTGATGAGCCACAGCATGAAGTTATGGGAAAGTGTAGTGGAAGCTAGGTTAAGAAGTGAGTTGATGATTAGTGAGCAGCAGTACAGGTATGGTTTCATGCCAAGAAAGAAAACTACAGATGCGATGTTTGCTCTGAGGATGTTGATGGAGAAGTTTAGAGAAGGCCAGAAGGAGTTGCATTGCGTCTTTGTCGACCTGGAGAAAGCATACAACAGGGTGCCTCAAGAGGAGCTGTGGTATTGTATGAAGAAGTCAGGAGTGGCAGAGAAGTACGTAAGCGCTATAAAGGATATGTACGAGGGAAGTGTGACAGTGGTAAGGTCTGCAGTCGTAATAACGGATGCATTCAAGGTGGAGGTGGGATTACATCAGGGATCAGCTCTGAGCCCTTTCTTATTTGCAATGGTGATGGACAGGTTGACAGATGAGATTAGACAGGAGTCCCCGTGGACTATGCTGATGACATTGTGATCTGTAGCAATAGTAGGGAGCTACTCCAAGTCACCCACCTCAAAACCTCAGTGTACCACCCTCAAATGGAGAGGCTGGTTGAGCGGCTCAATCAGACGCTCAAACAAATGTTGCGAAAGGTGTTGCAGACAGAGTGTAGAGACTGTGATCAGCTCCTGTCCTTAGTCCTATTTGCCTTTCGGGAAGTACACCAAATTACAACAGGTTTTCCCCATTTCAGCTTCTTTACAGGAGGCAAACTACTAAACTAGGGCAAGCTGTGACAGGTAATCACAGATGCAAAGCCATGTCGGATATTACTGATCACTCACAATATTGTTAGAGAAACAGGGGTCGTGGTCAGGTAGCACCTGTATCTTCTCTGGGAGGCCAAGAGGGCTGAGGTAGAGCTGGATGTGCAATGACTGCGGGACTTCAATGTTATATAAGCCAGCCACAGCCTGTGGTCCAGTGCCCTCATTCCTGTACCACACACAACAGAGGTTGATGCCTACCCCATGCTGATGGTGATCTCCTAGAACATCTTGGTGATGCTAGGTACCTATCCACTCTCAATGTGACGAAAGCCTATTGGCAGATTCCCTTGACAGACTCGGTTAAAGAGAAAAATGCCCATGACCTTTCAACATCTGTTGGACAGGGTGCTTGGCTCCCATAATGCCTATATAGTGCCGCCTACATTGATGATGTAACAATCTATTCCAGCACTTGGAAAGAACATTTGCAGCATGTTTTGTCTGTCCTCTACACCCTTCATGATGCTGGTTTTCAGATCAAACCTAAGAAATGCTACTTTGGGTTGACTGATCCCAAGTACTTCGTCTACATCGTCAGCAGGGGACACCTCAAGCCGCAGTGGTCCAAAGTTGCAGCCATTCACGACTCGCCCTGCCCGCAAAGCAAGTGGTAAATATAAGCCTTCCTTGGATTAGCAAAACATACTACATAAGGTTTATACCCCAGTTCTTGGAGAGGGCTGAGCCTTTGAAAGTTCTTACAAGGAATAAGGCCCCTAATGTCATGGTATGGAATCCCAAAGCCAAAGAAGCATTCAGTGACCTAAAGACAGCACTTATGTCAGCCCTGATTTTACATGCATCTGACTTCTCATTTCCTTTTATCCTCCAGACCGACATCTTGGACGCCGTTGAGCCAAGTCATTGACACTTCATGTACCTCAGCCGGAAACTACTGGACCAGGAGACAAGGTATGCGGCAATTAAACAGAAGGCCCTATCCATCAAGTGGGCCATACCCCAACTCCGATACTACGTCCTGAGTGAGGAGCTTACCCTGGTAACAAACCATGTGCCCCTCAAAATGGCTATGAGCCTGCAAGGACTTGAATGCCAGTGTGAGCCAGTGGTTTTTTAGTCTTCAGCCATTTAAATATATGGTGCTTCACCAACGGGGATCCTGCCGCAGTAAGGCTGATGACCTTTCCATGGCTAAGTCCACTCACCTCAATTGGGGCTAAGCTGGGGTTGTGTCACGCATGCATATCAAAGGATCTTCCTCCAGGCTCTTTTCGGATATGTAATGCTGCCATAAGCCGGGTGGGGGCGCTGCCGCTAACAGTCTCCTCTTCCTTTTCTTCCGCAGTGCTAAGAATCAGCCCGAGTAGGGCAACTGAACCCACCTCTTCCAGTTTACAGAGAATAAAGGAGTGACCGTGCAGAAGGAAGTATCGGATATTGACCAGAGGAGTTGAGAGATTGAGTAATCCCAGTACGAAGATAGAGACAGAGTTAATTACGACTGCCTCTTTTGTTTTCTACCTTGACACCATCGTGCAGTGTTTTTGTTCTGCTTTGGGGACAACCAGGCTTGGCACCCCAAAAATTCTTCACGCCTGCACAGCCTTATTGCCTTTGAGCATCACAATATATATAGACACACACACAGTGTATGCTGTATAATGTTGCATTTAATGTACAGTATAATATAAATTGCACATTGTTTTCTGTTGTACCACTGTCACAAGGCTGCAAGAGACACAAAACCTATACTGTAATATTGACATCAATAATATTTAAATGTGGGCAATAAATGTAATGTTTCACATATGTTATTCTGTTTATGTACCGATACCTCCAAAACCTTTTCTTTTTACCTCATTTTTCTCTACATCTGTGTTTGGCCTTGTCTAATAGACTGTTAGGATAGGCTAGACTGCTCTGTCTATATTTGCACCTTTCTTACAGTAATAGCTCATTCTGAATGCGTGGTTTTATTCTTTCATTCTGTGACACTCTAATTTACTTGTATGGTTCAAATACTCTTCTCACATCTTGTCATCGTGGATGCACTGTTTGTGTAGTTTTCACATTCTTCTCATGTCTTTCTGTCTAGATGTTTTAGAGTTCCTTTCACATGGCAAAGATGTGCAGGTTAGGTTGACTGACAACTCTCTACTGGGCCTCCAGGAGTAAGTGTGTCTTGTGATGAAGGAGCACCCAGTATAGGGTTGATTTCTCTTTTGTACCTGATTCTGCTAGAACAGGCAACAGTCCCCATCATTCTAAGTTGAATTAGAAAAAAAAAAGTGCCATTTAAACTAATACAGGTAGACATGGAAACCGGGTTTTCTGATTTTGGCGAATTATTTATATCCATTTATACACTGAATGCATGTGTATCCCATGGTCTTAGAGTTGGTGGGCAGGGCTCTCTGTCTTGCTTGCCATTAGTTAGAGTTGGCGGGCGGGGCTCTGTGAGTTGGCAATCGTGGCTCTCTGTATTGCGTGCGGTGTAAAGTCAAAGTGGCTCAGAGGTGCATGAGGACTTTTGCACAGACGAAAGCGACTGAGGCTGTGTTTGGTGA